>NC_071522.1:8447500-8717500 GCF_027887155.1 Malaclemys terrapin pileata | reverse complement strand
AAACTGAGTCACGGAATTTAAAGATGCAGTCATGTCCTTACGGCACAGCTGATACTAGGAGGTGGTGCCAAGGTGTAGTGAGTGCCCAGTGGCAGTTCCCAGAGTTGGGCACAATATTTTCAGTACTACGTAAGGGGACAGCATGTTCTGAATCTTTGGAACCAGCTCTGGCCTTTGCTCCTGCCTTTTTGCTAGCATCTGTGTAAAGGAGGGCAAGGATGGACATAGTATCCCAGCTCCTGTACAAGGATGCATTGAAAGGACGAAAGCTCCTACATTGTTGTCTTCTCCTTTGTGTGGCATTCAGCACAATAAGACCCAGGAGAACTGATTCAAAATTTCACTAGACACTACCACTTTAAATGCCACAGCTTCAAGTCAGTACTTGGGGCCATACCTTGCACCTAGGACACCTATTGGAATTGCGGGGAGATGTAGGTGCTCAAGGAGTGCAGTATCATGCTCTCAGTATTGCCAAATACTTGTATCACTTCTGCCTCCTACTATCTGCTACCACACAGAGACGGCAATGAACGATGTGCACACAGCTGTTCTGTGTATAAGACTGCAGTTCCCTGGTAAGGGAGAGGGGAAAGATGCTCTGGTGAGGAAATGTTGTAGGTAGGAGTGCGAAGCTCAATATGTTATCAGTGTCACCAGAACGTAGAGAGGGTTTTATATGCAGAGTTCAGAGAATATTGCATGCTAACCTCTATATGTCACATCTTTCATATAAATGTTGATTAAATTAATGCTACTTTATCGATTTGTCTTAATGTACCTATGCTGCTTTCGTTGTTCTCTGCCTTTTCCTTTCGCATCCTCTCTACAAACCTGAGACTGGAAGCCATTTTTTTTAAGGGTTTATTTTTTGAAAATGACCCTTCTCCCTGCTTTAGCAGAAATCCAGGTTTTGAACAGTACAGGCTGTTACAAACTAGCAGAGAAAAGGAAGCTTTTAATAAAATGTAAGAAATCAGTACACTGATTAAAAAATACTAGAGTATTCAACAGCATAGGCCAAGTTTTCCAAGGTGCCTAAATTGCATTCATAATATTTTCTCATGCATGTTTTTGCACATGCAGAAGCGCCCCTTTGCGTGCATGGAGGTGGGGTTCTGAGCATGGAAACAGGTGAGCATGCAAACTTTGCAGAGCAAAATATGGGCATGTATACCCTTTAAAAAAATAAAAACTACCTACACACCCAAAACGTTGCATTATTGTGATTAAGAGGAACTGTTTGGGTCATTTCTACAAAATACTCTATTTTTTTTCTTTTTCTTTTCCTTGTAGGCTTGTCCCAAAACACTACAGTTTGCAATATCTTAGGGTTTTAGGCTGCTACCTATCACCAGAGTATTGAAGTAAAAACAGTGTACTTTTCTGTGGGATTTTACTAAAAAGAAGACCCCCCCCACACTATTTCAGTTTGGCTGCATCTTCTCTTGGGTCATTCTACCAGCAGATCTCATGGCAAGGCTGAATGAAAGAGTTTGTTGTAGCTAAATGCCTTGATATGAGCACATACACTTATCCTTCATTATCTCTTATGTCAGAATGCTACTTTAAATGGTTTGTTATAGAGCAGTCCTGACGTCGCTTCTTATTAGAGTGCAGATGTGTCACAGAGCCTTAATATAGTACGCTTCTGAGGTCTGTGCCATAATAAGTCAGCTAATTTCAAGGAAATTATAGTGTTCCTCGTATTATAAAAATAAAATATTGCAAAACTGTGCTATTAACAGTTACCATTTCAAAGAATTGTATTACGGTTGCATTTATTTTAATATCAGCGCCCTTTATTCCAGTTGCCTTTTCAGGTTAAACCACCCATTTTATTTTTCTTTTAATTCTTTTAAAATGCCAGTCAATATTGTGTTGTAATGTGATATTTACTGTTGTCAAAGCGAAACAATGCTACGAATGTCATGATCCACCTGTTTGCATTTTTGTTTTGGTAATTTGGAAAGAAGGCTCTTTGCTCTCTGACTATTTGTCTGTTTGAATGATGCCCCCTCTATATATCTCTTGTATTATACTTCTATCAAAGTAGGTGACAGCCCTTAGCTTGAAAAGCGTCAGGAATGTAAATCACTTTGGCAACTGTTCTATCTTCTTTCATCAAGTTTTTTTTTTCTCTAGGCTTTAATAGCTTAGTACATAGTCATTTTTAAATTATTATTATTATTATAATCACTCCCTATCCTGTTTCATTTTTTTTTTTTTTTTAATTTCTGGGACTTATCTTTTCAGTTTAATCTATTAATTTCTGTTCTTATTTCACTTTGCAGACTATTTGCCGATTTCACAAGACATAATTTTTATCAACTAGTTCTTAAAGATGCATAACAAATTAATCGGGGTTTACTACAGTGCTAATGAGAGAAAGAGACAGACAGAGACAGCCTGGGTGGTCCATGTTTAATATCAATGTCCACTGAAAAAATGCTGCTTTTACTGGCTGGTTTGATTGACTGGACTTATTTTTTTATTATTATTATTATTATTTTTTTTAAAGGCTCCATATCCTCACTGCTTGAGTTTGCTTTTTCTTATTTTTGTTTCCTCTGCTTTATATGAGTTTTTAATGCCCACATGGAATGTAACTCACAAAGAGAATGGAGGCGGGCGTTAGTTGACGTTATAAAGGCATGACTTCTCACAAACTTTGTAGAAATAATTTATTAGGGAAATGGAAATTATGATCAAGTCCTATAAAAAGCCCCCAAACTGAAATGTTGATGCTTTTTGATATACAGCATATTTAATATCAGTAAAAGTCATAATTATCATGCAGGAGGGCTGGTAACATATAGCTAAGATTATTGTGCAAGCCAGGGGAATGAATCTAATTATTCAAAGTATTATGATCATGTATCTGTGAAAATTTAATCTGTGAAGTAGGCAATTGCATGATTATTACTTTTTTGTTTTTACAGATCTTTCAGTCGTTGAAATTCTAATAACTGAGAGTTCTGTTTTGAAAACAGAAAAATTTTAGTATAGTGATGTCACCTTGAAAGTGTCAGGTATCGGGGGTAGCCGAAACAGCAGAACTAAAATTCATTTGCAAATTTAACACCATTAATTTGGGCTTGAATAGGGACTGGGAGTGGCTGGCTCATTACAAAAGCAGCTTTTGCCTCTCCTGGAATTGACACCGCCTCATCTATTATTGGGAGTGGACTACATCCATCCTGATTGAATTGGCCCAGTCAACACTGGTTCTCCACTTGTGAGGTAACTCCCTTCTCTTCGTGTGTCATTGTATAATGTCTGCATCTGTAACTTTCACTCCATGCATCTGAAGAAGTGGGTTTTTTACCCACGAAAGCTTATGCCCAAATAAATCTGTTAGTCTTTAAGGTGCCACCGGACTCCTTCTTGTTTTTACCTTGAAAAGTGCTCATCAAAGTAAGCTGTGGATGATTAGAGGCTACCAAACACCCCACCGCCCCACCTCCAAAACAAACACTAAATCATCCCATTCTTCCACACATTAAAAAAAATAAAATAAAATAACCACCTTCAAAGCTCCTAGGAAGTTCCCTATCTTGGATTAGGCTATGCTTTCCGAAGTTCAGATGCTGTAGTAACTTCCATGCTTCACTTGCAAACCATTGGCAGAATTAAAATTCTAGCAAGAGCAGCAGGAACTGATCTGCCAGCATGAGCTGTATTGCACCTCTTAAACTTTAGCCTCTGCACAAATCTATGAAGTATCCCGTCACCTGGTTTTATACGCTTTCCCATTATTGGCTTTGTTTCTAACAGAACTAAGTTCCGAGCTGTATGGTTGAAAGCACACGTTGCATTTAAATTCTCCTTTTTATTAAAAAAAAAAGTGCTTCTATCAATTTTATAAGTTTGTGAGAAGTAAATTGCATGCTTACAGTAGAACTGTAATGCATTTTAATGTTTGTTAATCCACTTGTTTAAAATGTCAGTGTCCAAGGCTCTACATACACAGCTATGCTGTTCTTTTCATTAAAGATGCTTGATGTAATAATTGGTTAGTTTTCCTTTTTATTCTTCTGCTTTTTTTAAATCTGTATGGCTTTTTTATTATTTTGTTTTTGTTTTGCTATGAATTGCTTTGCTTTTGTGAACTTTTCCTAGTGTGCATGATTTGCAAACATTTCGGCTATTGTCAATTTTCTCATTTTGTAAATAGTTCATCTGTGCTTTTTTTTTTTTTTAATTAATTATTTTTTTCCTGTAAGCAACTGAGGTAGAAAAAAACAATAATAAATCGTTTACAATGGACAAGCTGTGTTGCTGCTCTCTTAGCTTGCAGTTTCGTATTTTGGTTTGGACATACCAAATAACCAGTACCAATGACAATTTAATAAAAGAATAAAAAGATCATCATTTGAAGTGTGTGACCCAGTGTTTGAAGAACTCACGGTGTGAATATTGCATATTAGGTATGTTTACAGCAGAGATAATAAAAAAAGACACATTTATAGTGTTGGTGAACAGTACCTACATGTTAAAGCTGCATTATTCTTATAAAGTCTGATTCTGCACCATTAACTTCAATGGACTTGGTGCCATTGATAGCAGTGGGGTGAGGATCAGATCCATACACTGTTTGTGAACTCTTTTGCACTAATGGGGAGAAATCTGTTTTTGGAGTGAAACGCATTTAAATATTAAAAGAAAATAAATAACAGCCCTGTCATCATTTAAAAACAGAATACCCTCGGTGGGAGCGCAAGAGTTGCCCTGTGCAGAGCCCTTTGCAGATCGATACCTGTGACGACTCCTTGGAAGTTTGAAATTGAAATGTGTTTCTTTACTGGAATTCTATTTTCCTCCATCATAGTCATGGTGGTTTGTTATTGCAGGGTTACCCAACCTTTGGCTGTTGGAATTATTTCTTGGGGTTTTTAATTAATTTTTTTAAGCACAGTGAAGTGTTTAGATATGGGGGGGGGGAGAAACAAATATTTAGATGAACTTTCCAGAGAAAAGAAAAATATATTTACTTCTTTATATTGCAGTAGAGCCTAGGAGGCCCAATCATGGACCAGGATCCCATTGTGCTAGGCTCTGTACTACCACAGAACAAAAAGACCAGTCCCGGCCCCCAAATAGCAGACCATCTAAGATAACGTTTAGGTTTTCCATTATTGACAGTATTTTAAAAAATATTTTAAATCTGAAAGCCTTAGTTTAGTTTGTTCTATGGCAGCTACTCAAAACCCCGTTACCTTGAAGCCTACTTACTGAGAGTAACTGGTATAGAAAAGCAATATTCATGTAACCGTAACTATCCTATATGTTTTACAGATAATATAAATGGTTACATTGTGGATTTGGGGGGGGGAGGAGGAGAGTTGGGGTGTCAGGATGGGGTAGTTTTTGTAATAATGAGATATTTAAGGCTCTGTTTGAGAATTTCAAAGAGGAAGGAGGAGGGTGGAGAAATAGTTAAAATATTTACCAGCCTATGATGTGAAAAAGCAAATGCCCAAAACCTGCAAGATTTATCCCCCCCCCCCCCCCCCCCCGACAGCTCTTCACCCCCTCACTCTGTTGTGTGCGCCTCACAAGAAATCCACAGTGGGGACCAGCATGTGATTGAAGAGAAGGGAATATATTTGTAGTCTGAATGCATGGCACAAAATAAAACATTTAGTTGTAGCTAGATATTATAGCTAGATAATGTACTTGTAAGAGGGGGAGGGGAGTACCATACATAGTTTCTGAGAATAAATGTTGTTCAGCTCTGAGGGCCAGATCATCCGTTGCTGTAAACCAGCCTAGCACATCTCAGCTGGTGCAAGTCAGCGTAGTTCCATTCTAAATGCCTTAGTGCTAGAGATACACATGGCATTTTACAGACCCAGGACGACAATTTTCATTTATACTAAGGCCACTCTACACTTCTCTGGCAGTGTAAGGGTGCTTTAAAGTGGGAGTAAATTATATTCACACTGGCCCCTTTACCCTGACAGTGTTGTACAGAGCGGGCTTTAGTCAGGTCCCCAGTAGTTGAACCATGTTGGAAGCAGTAACAAAGCTTGTCACAGCGTGATAATTTAATGATTGATCTTAATTTTTTTTTTTTTTTTTTTTTTTTAAAGTAAACCTGTCCTTGGCATTCTGTGGTTCAAAGTATTGTGGTTGGGTAAACGCAAGTCCCATTAGAAGCTGTGCAGTAAATTGTTTAAACTTGTTATGGTAAAAAATGCAAAACAAAGTTAGAGCTGTTTCTCACTCTTCCTTCTAGCCCTTCCCATACTGCTTAAATGCTGATCTAATCCTTCCAGCACTGCATGCCTTTGTTCACCTAGAAAATGCGGGTGGCGTCTGCATGGCGTAAAATGGTTTACAAAGAATTTATTAAATCTACCAGAGTGAGCTTAATTACATTCTTCAAAGCTTTCAGATTTGATTTCCATCAATGAAAGCAAATGGCAGACTGGACTCCCCGCCCTCTTCCTCTTCTCTCCCCCTCCCCCAATTAATTTGAAAGTTTGCATGTCTTTCACCTAGGATGAGAGGCTGAAGTGCATGCATGCAGGATACATGTGCTTCCCGTGAGCAGGGAACCCTTAAAAATGTAGGTAATAAAGTAAAAAATTAATATTTCAGTGCACATAAACCGCTAACCATGAAATACCCCATTAAGTTCTGCTTACTTGGCAGATTGAGTTTGGTTTTTTTTTTTTGGTCACAGGAAAATATTTTACCTAGTTTTTAACCCCAATATAAATGCTGTAAGTAGTACTTTCCTTAATCATACTAGGATCTGTTTGGAATATTCTATTTCTGGATAGCCTTGTGGTAATAAGCACTTCCCATTTGGCCTGTCATTCGTAAATGCAAATTATACAGTATACACATACACACACATCCACCTAATAGTCTCTCTTTGGAGAAGAAGACAGACAGATGGAAAGCACCACATGAGACGGTTGCTAGTCATTCCACTGAATGCACTACTAGATACCATGGCGATGGGTGCAGGATAAGGAGCTGAGTAGAATTCTTACAACAGGTTAAAAAAGAACCAGAAACTGAGCCAGTCATTCAGAAGGGTGCAGTCCCCTGACTCCCAGCAGAAGCCCCTTTGCATTCTTGGGATGTTTTAGCTCAGAAGAATCTCATTTTCACTTGTACCGGCAAGGGAATGGTCTGATCTAAAAAATATTACCATGGCCAATAAATTTAGGATGGGATTTTCAGAAGCAATTGGTGTTGGTCCAACTTTGCTCCCACTGGGGTCAGTGGTAAAACTCCCATTATTTCAGTGGCAACAGAGTTAGGCCAACACTGAGCACTTGCAAAGTTTCCAGCCCCTGGAAGTTTCTGGTAGGACCCTTTGCCAACATAATAGCTTCCATGCGGTTTCCTGAACCTTCCACATAAGTATTTGTGAAGGTTTCCCCAAATGTCATGTCTTGATAAAGTTTCAAACTTTACAAATGTTTTTTATATGGGTGCCTTAAAAGCCTTGATAGAAAACTTCCCAAAGCAGTAAAGAACCTCTCAACGTCATTGAGTTTGTGCGAGCAGTTAAAACATTCCATGAGGTCAGACCTCCCAAGGGTTGTCTGTCCTCAAGGAATCTTGTCTGTCCTCAAGGAATCTATCTCCTTGGTTGGGTTCTAACTGTTCCATCGATCCATGACCCAGATGTTGAGATTGCTGTCAGAGCGAGACAGGGTCATTGCCCTGAAAATGAGCAGTCCCTGGTGGAGGGGAAAAACTAGCCTACCTATTTCATACTGTAGCTATGTTGTTTGAACGTGAACTGGACTCTCTGCGTTTCACAGCTTCAGTGCAATAGAAGGGGGCTCTTAGATAGTAACTTCTGCTCCTAAGAGGCCTCAGCTAGAGCAAATGGAAAATTTAATGGGAATAATTATTCACAGGGGCAAAGAGGCATAAAGAAAGCCCTCATGTATAGCAGAAATCATAGAGCAATGTAATCAAATAATGCTGAGTCTGATACGAGCCTAAACCTGACCCCTATAGAGTTAGTTGTAATCGACTCAATAGCATGTATATCTCATATAAATACTAAAATACAGATTTAAAATGTAACCTAATGTAATAAGTGTAGCCAGCCAAAAATGAGAACTTTTTTCAAAAATGTTCTCAAAAATTAGTCCTTTTTTTTTTTTTCCCCATTGGACAATTTTGAACTTACGAATTTTTCAATCAGTTCAAGTAATAAGATTTCAAATCAGGCAGTTAAATTTTACGTTACCTTCCAGGAAACCTTTTCCAGGACTTATAATAATATGCAGACGACTCACTGGCACTATAAAGGTTTAAAGACCAAGGACTAGGACTGTCTAACCTGACCTCCTGTATAGCACAGGCCCCACCATTTCACCCTGCGATTCCTGCCATGAAGAGAATTATTCTTTCGTGCTATGTAAGTGAACTCTGCTGAACCCAATAATGTGTGGCAGAAGTAGAGCTTATCTTTTAGATCTCGATTTACAGCCTTCAGGTGATGGAGATTTTATCATCTCTTGGTAATCTGGTCAAATGGTTAATTGTCCTCTGTTAAAATGCATCTTATTTTCAATTTTGTTTTTTGTCTAACTTCAGCTTCCAGTCATTGGCTCTTGTTAGGCCTTTGCTAAATTCAAGAGATTTATACTGGAGCTAATATTGCAGATCTTCCCATTTGTAGCACGTATACGTACAGTTGGAGAATGTTTTTTTAGAAGTTAAATGTTTAAACTAAGAAGCTTGTCTTTTCGGTACCTTTTGAAGCAACTGAAATGAGGTCTGAAGCACTTGGCTGCACTTGAAACAGATGCTTTGATGCTATTCCCTTCAACCCCTTCCTTGTTCGGCCAACAACAGGTGGCCAGAATTTAGAACTTGCATGCTATAATGGCAAGCCTGAATGCATTGACCTCCCCCTACAATGATAGTTTCATGAATCAATTGTGTTTATTAAAAATGTATGATAATGCCTGGCCTCTAGGTTTAATATGAGAAATGTTTCCATCCAGCACATCAGTTTAGTACTGAATGGAGTTAGTTCCTCTAAGAACATGATTTAGTTTAAAGTCCCTTTCACCTACGTCGGCTGTGTTGATCTAAAGACTGTAATTCTGTCTGTTTCACTAGTTACTATTAGGGGTCTCCAAATTATAGATCAAGGTAAAGCATTGCATGCTGGGAAATGTAGTATCTATGGACCGCATGTGGATTAACAAGGCAGTTGGTGGCCACATTACAGAAATCTGTGGGGTGTTCATTAACTGCGGTAGGCCATGAACACTGTAAAAATAGAATTAAAAAAAAGGTACAAGCTTTAGGTTTCTTTAAAAAAAAAAAAAATTTTTTTTTCTTAGAACAAACCATTTGCCTTTGAGAAGCTTGCCAGTTCTGTATGGTGAAATAATTGCAAGGGGTTATTACACTTGAGAAGACTCAACAATAATTTGCAGACAAATAGGCAGCTTTGTCTCACTGATGCATAAAGTAATTACTGGACAAAAGTGCATCATTCCCATTTGAAAAGCCATCACCCAGGAGCCGTAAGCCGCTGAAAAATGGATCGTTTACAGGACATAAAGCGGAAGTGCCAAATTTTAAATTAACTGTATTTGGGTTTTATCATTTTTGTCCAAGTTCCAGAGGAGAAATATTGTTCATAATAACACCCATCTGCAAACACACACACGCTGTGTGAACTCCATTACTGGTGTCTGACGTTGAGAATTCTCCTACAAAATCTTGCCATATGCCATACATACATTTTACATAGTGGGGGACTGTGCCTTGAACAACATGATGGGCTGTTTAATGAGGTTCCCATTATGCGTGATGTGCTTTATCTGAAGTTCACTAATTTCCTGACCCGGTGAAACAGATTTTAATAAGCTTGATATAACGCAGCATTTTAAGACAAAGGGAAACACTTAATGTGGCAGTCACAATAAAGAACTCTGAGCAGACTTGTAGATGTTAAAAATGTTAATAGGATTGATCAGAAGCTCAGGAAAAGAATTTTCCATTTCCCTGAAGGCCCGCTTTGTAACTTCTTGTTTGTTCACCTCTATTTGGCATTTTAAAGACTCGGCTGCCCCATTTCTTTAAAAAGTATATTGGTTTTACCTTCAAGATACTGTAAAATTTGCTTAGACATAATTTAGAGATGATTCTATGTCTGAGTTTTAGAACTTTGGGTGGAATCTTCATTCAAACCCAAGGAAACTAATTAACATAAAATATTTTGCTGTGAACGCTTTGGTAGAACACAGATCTTTCATCACCTTTATATAAATTTTGATTTCTCTGGGTTTTTTTCTTTCTCTCTAAACACTGTAGGTTGGTTGTTTTTGTTAAACTTAGATGTGAGTTTTTTAAGGGGGAATTGAGAGAAAGATAGTAGAAAAGTTAGGGTTGTATATGTGGAGGGTATTGTCTATTTGACATAGCCTTCCTCTTCACATGCACACAACTAAACATGACAGTTACACGGAATATCCCCCAAAAAGTTTCATATTGGGATGCTGCATGGTTTTGAGTCAGACACTTTCAAAATTAAACCTAAAGGTCCTACAAAAAGGATAACTGGCTAATGAAAAGAATAATGCAAGAGAGAATCCATTTGGAATGACAGCTGTGAGCCTTTTAAAGCTTTTCTGTGCTGATCAAAGCTACTGCTAACATTGTTTGAAAAGAGGATATCAGTTCTCCCCCTTCCACCTTCTTTCCTATTCAACCTACAGACAATTTTGAATTCTAGATTTCACACTTTCTTTTTTTTAAGATCAAGTGAACATGGTCTCTACTTTTCCTAACTAACTAATGTTTAAAACAGTATATTCTAAGAAGCAAGAAAGAGTTTTTGGTATAAAATCAAGTGTTTTAAATGGCGAAGGGGAATACATTGAGAATTGGTGCTGTCTCCGCCATCCCCCTTCCCCCCTCCCCTCCCCCCCAAATCTACAGTCCCTTCTGGAAATCCCAGTTTGGAAACATTCATGGCTTCATGAATTTTCACACAGTGCAGTGTATGTATGTGTAAATGCTGCCTACCTGTCCACACATTATTATTTAACATTCAAATTGTAATAGCACCTAGAGGGTTCAATCCCCACTGTGGTAGGTACTGTGCATACAGGAAATCACAGTCCCTGCCTCAAAAGAGTTGAGTCTGAAATACATATTTGTTTGCTAGGCTTAATTCTCTGGGCATGTTTAATGTATCCTCAGTGTTGCCAACTCTCAGGATTTTATCAAAAGTCTTGTGCTATTTGTTGTTTTTCCTGAAACCCAAGTAATTATGTGAGACTCTCACCTTTCATTTTAAATAAAGGAAATTTCTAGTCTCCGTGGATGTGAAGAAAAGCTGACCCAAGTGCAGCCCAAACACTCAGAAAACAGTAAACAGATTAAAAAACAAAACAAAACATGTATTTAAAAAAAAAAAAAACCCTTGTGATTTTTAAACTAATCTCATGATATGTTTTGAGGCCTGACTCACTATTTTTGAACCGTTGGGGTTTGCAATACCAGGTGCTTTTTAATGTTTTAACATTACCCTCTTTAAAAAGAATGACTCATGAAAGTAAAGCAAATCCTGTTACTTGGTTTCACTCTCCTCATTTTCACACATGCCGATGTTACTCTCCCCTGCACTGTACTATTTATTATATTACAGTAGTGCCAAGAGGCCCCAACTCCATTGTGCTGGACGTGGAACAAAGAGACATAAAGAGAAATCTATGGCCAACAAAGTTAAGGACAATAAGGAGTTTTTTAAATATATTAGGAACAAAAAGAATGCTAACCATGATCCATTATTAGATGGAAATGGTTGAATTATCAATAATAATCAGAAAAGGCAGATTTGTTCAATGAATCTTAAAGTTCTGTATTTGGGGGTGGGGAACAGATGATGTAGTCTCATCATATGGTGATAACACTTTCCATTCCACTCGTATCTCATGAGAATATTAAACAGCAGCTACAAAAGTTAGACATTTTTAAAACAGCAGGTCTAGATAACTTGCATCCAAGAGTTTTAAAAGAGCTGGCTGAGGAGCTCACTGTACAGTTATGTTCATTTTCAATAAGCTTTGGAACACTAGGGAAGTTCCAGAAGACTGGAAGAACACTAATGTTGTGCCAGTATTTTAAAAGGGTAAATAGGATGATTCGAGTAGATATAGGCCTGTCAGTTTGACATCAGTCCTGGGCAAGATGATGGAGCTGCTGGTACAGGACTCGATCAATAAAAAATTAAAGGAGGGGTAATGGAAAATTAATCCTGTCAAAGTTAATATTTTTTTAATGAAATTACAAGTTTGGCTAATAAAAATAATAGTTTTGAGATAACATACTTAAACTTCTGTAAGGCCTATGATTTGCTACTGCACAACATTTTGATTAAAAAACTAGAATGGTAAACACTATGGTACATGTTAACTGGATTACAAACTGACTGACCGACCACTGGACCATGCCTCTCTCATGACCTTTAACCGGTGCTGATGTCTTAGTGCTATTATCTACTAACGATGTGTAACCCACAGGTCAGTGTATGTGATGTGCTTGCTCGACACCAGGCATTGAACCAGCATCCTCCAGAGCTGAAAGCATTAGCCTAAAGAGCCGAAAAACTCTGAAGCTGGGGGCTGTAACAGACTTGCATCATCTGTAGATCAGGCACAAAGGGGAGAGGGGGAGACACAATGCACTCTGACCAGTGGGTTACCCTGGACAGCGGAAGATTGTCCTGAGCAAGCTCTCAAACAGGGAGCTGTAACAGAATCACACCCTCTGTGGGTTGGGCACAGAGGGGCACGTAACCTGCTGTGCAGTGTCTTGTGTTACAGTTTTGTATCCAAAGAACTGGCAGAGAGGTGGCTGTATAGACAGATTTAAAATGGTGGTGTCAGAGATGGAGAAACTCAAAAACCTTCACCTAGGGCGCTGATGTCTAGCGTGGCACTAACTGGGTTGTAAGTAATGTAACAATGAATTACATCGGTTTTGGTTCACTAATGAGTCTGCTGGTCTCAGTGCTGGGTACGTTGACCGGGTCATTGAGAACAGTTTGCTCCTGCTCTGTTTCGTTCGCCCGCTCTCATTCTCAGACCTGCCCGCTTTGTGCAGAGTGTACCAAGCTCCTTGTTGTTTTCAGAGGCCTGGGATCCATCCAGGACTATCCCTGCCCAGCTATTTGACACAAGCAGGCTGTATTATGATGTGAGGGTCAGGTTTCAGCTGGAACAACCTAATTAGTTATGACACCAGGGGCTCAGGGATACGAACTGGGAAGGGATCAGGCTGCTCCCAGACACACACAGGGCCTTTCAATGCGTAACACTGACTTTTTATGCATGCTCAATAAAGATCTCTCTTTTACAATCTGCGTGCCTGCTGCATCACTCTTTGCTAATGAAAGCTGGGCGTGGCACTTCCCCTGCAATGAATTTCATTTGAGCTCCAGGATGGAAGGAAGCTTTCTGGGCAGGTACAAGTAGGTGTAATCTGCAGTCTAGGATGTTAAGGGTTGGTCAGCACAGCCAGCCGCCAACAGCTTGACACTGCGTGAGCAGAATGGGAGTGCACTGGAATTATAGGGGAATATTTTATTCCCCATTTATGGTGGATGGAAGTGCTGACTTCTTACCCAAATTGCCATATAATCAATGGCCAGATCTTGATTATATCTCCCCTTTTTTGGTTTGGTTGTAACTAAAGTCTTGATTCACTTCTTGTTGGGAAGCGCTGGGGAAACGGGGCAAAGTCTTTCCTTCCTCTAACTAGGAGGAGATCAGTTTGTTGCAATCAGGGTGCACAATGGAGCCAAACGCACATGATGGATTAAATGCTCCCATTGGAGAGAGCGAGGGCACCACCTAAGGCCCACGTAACCCTTATCGTGGGGCTTATGTGGTATATCAGGACTTGCATGTACAGCATTGCTCTTTCCAACTCTTCTCCTGAAGTTCCTATGAATCTCAGCTATATCCAACCTCATCAAGTGTGTGGCTGTTCGAGAAAGTCGGGTGAGGCGAATTCCGTGCTTCATGTCACTGCTTTGCACTGGCTCTTTAAATTCAGCATCCCCTGCTTTGGTTGTGTGTCACCCACTTGATTTCTCCCCAGACTTATTTGTGTGTTGGAGAAAACACTTGCATGTAGACAGCCACTCACTAAATTTGTGACCTTAGGGCATCGTCGTTAAAAACAGATGTGTCCTTGTTCTCCCACATGAGGCTGTTTCAGTATTTAAAGGGAAACTAGTGATGCACGAAGCAGAAAAATTTATCTATGAAAAATTGAACTCCAAATATTCATGTTAGCTCTTTCTGAGTAATAAGGCAGCATGAAATTGATCTGAATCCTCAGGGCTTTCTTGGACAGCATTTGAGCCCCTTTCAAAACATTTATTGTAAAATATCTGCTAATTGGAATGCCTAAATCCACTTTAGTCCTTTTGAACAGCTTAGGCGTCTTGTTTTCTCTAGGCAATTATAAGCAAAGGATACACAAAGAAGGACAGGGATCATTTCTGCAGGAAGGGGACAAATATGAATAGATTGAGCTCTTCCCTCCCTCCTTTTTGATTTTTCAGTTGGCATAGTGATGGCTCTAGATAATGGTGGCTACTCGGAGCAAGAAGGGCTGGTGCTGTTTCGCCTTCACCATGGATCTCATCCAAAGTCCATTGAAGTCAATGGAAAGACTCCCGTTGACGTCAAAGGGCTTTGGTTCAGGGCCTGTTGTAGGATGCGGTTGGCTCGGAGCTGGCCTTTTTATTGCTTAAGCCCTTTCAGATGCCAGCTGGCTCCAGGTGGACTCCTCCGCCCCGCTCCGCACAGCCTGTGTTTTTTGCTTCACCGATTTTGGTCACGGGGTTCCTCTCTCCCCCAGCTTCGACTGCAGTTGCCCGGTTCTCGTCCATCGATCAGTGCTGTCCCCTCTCCCCTCACCAGAATGGCAGCAGGGGTCGGGTTACTGAGGCTGCCAGTGCCAGGTGTTCCCCCGTCCCTGCTGGAACAGCCGACAGCTGCTGTCTTGGCATCTGCTGAACAAGCAGCCAGGACACCCCCTCGGCCTCCCCACATGCTGCTCCCCCTGCTAGATCCAAGTGAAGAAGGAGGGACAGGATCAGAAGGTGAAGGGGCCCAATTCTGGCTCAAGGCTCTCTTTGTTCACAGGCACTGGTGACACCCCCACCCACCCACCCACCTTCATCCAGGCCCCAGTCATCCCCTGGAGCCTCCACCCCAGCCCCAAACACCCTCCTGTTTATCTCCAGGAAAAGGTTATGAGGCCAGTTCAGAGTCCTCACCTGTGGAAAGAGGTGGGTCTTACACTTCATGCTACAGGCCTGTAGGACAGCTCCTGATCGCCACTGACCAGGAGTTCCATAACCCAGTACTTTCCACTGATAGTACCCTGCTTTGGGCCCCTGGGAGTTTTTCCCATGGCTCCATCTGTGTCTAGATCCCCACTGATCATCATAAGTTGCGGAGCTATAGGTAGTCTCTCTCTGTAGCCAAATTTTAGCCTTCTACGAGGAACAGCACTTTGGACATAAAGAATCACATGGCATACACCTTTGGAACACTATGGCCCATGCTGTTTTAAACCCCAGGAGTCTGGGGAAATTACTAACCTGCTATAATGTAGAGAAATATCTTTTCCGAAGTATTTGTCTGATTTGTGTAAAAAACCGTTTCTATGGGATGCATGAAGATGCAGGTGGAGAGGCAGGGGTGTTGCATACACCTGCCTCTCCACTAATGAGTCTCAGCAGTGAGCAGTAGCTCAGGAGGATGGTGGTGAGTGGGTCATGCCTTACCTCCCAGGTGTGAGTACCTATGGCACTAGATCACCTGGGCACAGTGAATATACGTGCAAGAGAAATATCGTATGATACCTAGGATGGGAGTGTTGATAATTCTGTCAATACAAGTGATGTTCTCTAAAGTCTTACTCAGGAGTGGTCACTTTAGAAGTTTATAAAGTACAGCAGTGAGGGGACACACCCTTACATAATGCTGAGGGAGTGGTAATGCTTTACTGACCAGGCTGGGAACTAGGAGACCTGGATTCTATTCCCAGCTCTGTCACTTACTCTCTGTGTGGCTTTCAGCAAGTCACTTAGCTTCTCCTTACCTCAGAGTACCCTCTCTGTATAATGGAGACAGTGCTACTTAGTCACCTTAGTAAAGCTCACTTTGAGATCTAAGGGAGAAAAATAGTATGTAAATAACTATAATAATTATTATTGTTACAACCTCAATGCAGTGTGCAAGTATTAACCATGTTAATGTGAAGCCTGGCAAATCTATTTTCAGTAGGCAGCATTGATTCAAGACTTGTGGGCTGAGGGAGTTTTCCGAATCCTGGTTATTAATCAGTCCTCCCTTCTCCTCGCAACACTTCAACCCTCCCACACGCTGCTAACAATCCTCTCGCCCTGCCCCAAATGCTCTCGTCCACGCACAGGGGCAGAATTCCCCTAACAGCACTTGAGTTGATCGGATTATATTTCAGTTGTTTGGAACTCAGTGTCACGCAGAGGCTTTTCTCTGAGATTTGGAATAACGAATTCCTTTCTCTGAGCTAATTTTTCACACACCTGTCCAAAGCACACACTGGAGTAGAATAATGCATCTTTTGTTCAGGGTCTTTCTGTTGGTTTCCTTCTCCACCTCCATTATTTCATTCTTCTTTTGCATGGTAATGCTTTTTTTGCCCTTCATTTGAAGTAAATACTGGGAGTCCCTGGCACTTGAGCAAGAGAAATATGCTTTCCGGCTCTGTTTCTTACGCTGTCTTCGAAGGAGGTTTGGCTGTCCGGGGCGCACACTGGAAGGAGACAGAGGCATATTATAATATGGAAAATCCAAGTCTCATCTGAACCTTAGGGGCGGCTTAGGGAGCCCACAAAGCCTGCAGTTGACAGGTTGCCTGTGACTTTTCACATTCTCTATGGACCTGTCCTGAATGGGATGTGGGAACGTGAAGGATGCTGCTTTCTGGGCAGGTTGGTTGGCTGTGCATCATCTTAGCCAGAGAACGGAGAAGGGGATTTCTTTGGGAGAATGGGGACACTTTCTCCCCCAACTGTTTGAAGCTGGCCCTGTGTGTTCCATCAGGCACTGGGGAATTTTGCTGATTGACTGATGGGTCCAAGTCTGGATCAGGGTTTGGGTTTGGGCTTGTTTCTAAGGGAAGAGAATATGGTTCCAGAGCCTTGCCTCTGACCTGCCAGCAGTTTTCCCCTGGGAGAGTGAATTCCATTTTGTAACAGTGAGCTCTGGCTAAGAGGAAAGTACAGACTGGCAGGATACCGAAGCTTCTGTTTGTACAACTATGGCACTGTATAGGGGTTTTCCATCTAGAGTTAGTCCACCTGCCTGAGCAGCAGTAGCTAGGTTGACAGACGCACTCTTCGGTTGACTTAGCTGCATCTATGCAGGGTTTAGGTTGTCACTCGGGGGGTGAATTTTACATAGTTATGTCAATCCAAATTTTAACTGTAGACCAGGCCTCAATCTGGGTTACAGGAGTGGAGGAGACTTAGGCTTTTGACCCTATCACCCTAAATAAATCCTGCTGGGTGTCTCACTCTTCTATGTTTGTAACAATTCAGCATCATAATAAGAGCAAACAGGCTCGTGTCAGCGTTGAATAATAACTTGATTTGCTGTGTTTGTGCACATGTTCTGTATGTTGGGAATAGTCGCAGACAATAGCCTGAGGTCGCTGTATATATATTTACATAGACTTTTTTTTCCCCCCCTAACAGCCCTATTACCGTATTTAAATGCAAGTATGTCTTTTTTAATTGATGTTTTAAAGTAGTTTAGAGTCACTCTAGCTTAGCTGTTCTTTGTTCAGTTTTTCCCTGGTTACATGTAGCTGGGATGATAGTACTAGAGTTAGCGGGCTTGTAGTTTGCTGATTTATCTGGAACTCTCTCTCTCTCTCTCTGTCTCTCTCTCTCTAGTTTGTTCTGCTCTCTTCTGCTGTCCCAATTGCTTCTTTAAAGTCTCAGTTGTTCTTCTGTGGTCTGTTCAGTGTGGCACAGAAGCTGTGTTCCCCGACAAGTTTGCCCTGTCTTGGGTCATCAAAACTAATATGAGCAGCTGGAATTCTGCAAAGACCAGGAATCCGTCAGAGCCTCTTGCTGTCCTTTGCAGCAAGGGCATCTGGTGTTTTTGTTGATCACCTTTTTCCCTGTCTTTGCTTACTTAAAAAAAAGAAAAATCCAGTGTCTCTGGCAGATTTTTTAAAATTAATTAAATTAGGAACCAAAATGTTGCTAGTGGCAGCTCATTTTTCTGCAGTTTCACAGTCCCCCTGCATCAGGGTACGGTACCTGAAATTCCTTGATATGCTGCTGTTTTGCTTTAGAAAGCTTTTTTTTTTTTTTAATGCATCCAAGTGAAAATTTTTTCCTTTATCCCAGCAAACCTGTGATCTTGAAACAAGGACCCTCCTGTAATTTTGATTACTCTCGTCTATAAATCAGCACCTTGCTTTCCTCTTGCAAATAAGCAAAGAATAAAATCAACGTATCCTTCTTGTTTTGCAAAACTGATCTGAGCCCTAACAGTTTGAAAGCAAGAAGATATAAACCACATCCTACAAGCTGTCTCTGTGAATTAATTCACTCCAGTATCTTGCCTTTAAAACTCGCAGTGGCTCAGAAGACCTATGCACAGGATAAAAAGGCATCATCAGAGCATGCAGCCATTGAAATTCATTGCAGAGGATTTAGGGCAGGATTTTCAAAAGAAGGCCACAGGTGCTTCCATTTTGCAGGCCCAAATAGGCACACCATAAAGGGACCTGATTTTCAGAGGCTCAGCTCTGTCAGTAAATCAGGCTCTTTTAAGGTTCCTTACGTCAGACCCCCAAATCACCAACCCCTTTTGAAAATAGGACCATAATTGACCATAGTTGCCCCCAAAAGTACTACAGTATTTTGCCCCCCCCCTTTTCTTTTTGTTTGGTGACACCTGCTGTTCATTGGATTTTTCCCTTTACCCTTCTCCTTCTTTCCGTGGCTAGGTTTTCCGGCAGCGGCCTATGGACCAGTAGCAGCAGCAGCGGTGGCAGCAGCGAGAGGATCAGGTAGGGGGGCCGGTGGAAGAGGCGGCTACATGGCATACCCTCAGAATGCAGGGCAAGGTAAAAGCTCTGTCGGTATTCTATGTGGCTGCAGCTGTCCATCATTACTCTGATTTTCCTCACACTTATGCTGGGGACCTGAAAAAAACTCTCACTACAAGTGGAGGCCATGAGGCCTGGAGCACCTTACAGGAGGTTTACATAAGAACCGTCAAACCCAGGGTGGGGGCGGCGGCGTTGGTATTGTTCATTTATTTATTTTAAATTAAAGCTCATAAAGGACAAAAAAAAAAGTTTTCATTTCTCCTGTGAAGTTTGCACTGGGTTAACAATGCAGCATTTGCTCTCTGCAGTTAATGCTCCAGTGGCTGCGAGATCAAACCCACCACCCAGATTTGTGACTTGAACGATTGCCCCCAGTAAGACATCATGGCAAGTTGTCCTATGGATTTATTTTAAAAAATATCTTTCTTGGCCTCACCTCCCAACAAAATAGTATTCTTTCCCCTGGAACTAGCTGGTTACCAGGATGGTAATTTACTAGAGCAGAGCTTCCTGTTAATCTGGAGACAAAAGCATCACATCTGCTACAGTATATTAGAAGAGATCCTAAAATGTTCATATGTGCACTCAAGATCTGCTTTCCTTTGAACTCTAATTGGGGTGGTACAGCTGTAAATGCTGCCTGAAGTACAGGCAATCAATAAACGTTACCTGGAGCCAAATCAAAGTGGCCCTGCTGAAAGCACATGTATTGTATTGTTGGTTTCCAAAGTATGTTTTTTAATTTGCCTGCCATTTAAAGCTTAGTTTTTGTTTCTCAGACTACTGCTCTTGTTACTTACTGCAAACTGCGGCCTAAGCTTCACGGGAAATGTTAAAGCTTTTCTCTCTGTCCCTCCAAACGCTTATTTTTCCCCCCTTAAGGGAAATAAATAAATTGTTACCAATTACAGTTATTACCCTAGAATTTCAATGTAGGGAAACATGTGAATTAGCGCTTTGCTTAAGTAATTAAATGTTCAGTACAGTCATGAGTGGGCTGTTAACTTACCAGCACACCCTGTTCTGTGTCTGCATACTATGCTGTGTCTTGACTGTACAGTGGTGACTCAAAACAATAAACCCTGAGCAAGAACAAAGGGTAGAGTGATGCCTTCTCAGTAGATTTACCTGCTCTCACATGTACATTCAACATTTATGTATCATCCCGTGCATTCATCTTACCATTTGTTCTTGCTAAGGATGAAGGGACATCTAGGGAGGAAGAGAGTTTTGAGAAAACGTTTTTGCTACCTGGCATTCAACTCCCCAACCGCTTCAGTGCGGTTTTGCTCAACATTGTACACATAAGACACGCAGCAAATAATGTTTCCAGCTTACTCACGATTTGATCCTGGAGTAGAGGTTTTCAGTGACCTGTATGGAACTTCTACGCTGGCTAGCTAGGCCAAAAAAAAAGACTATTGAGCACTAACACCCAAATATGCATTGAGTGAGACCCTAATTCTGTGGAGTCCAAAGTAAGATGTCAGGAGAACTCCGTTCCATGCAAACTGGCACTGCTTGCGGGGCTACAAAGGATCATCTGTACCAGTTTTATTTTGTGGCATGTGGAGAAAGCCTAAGGGGTGACTTGCCAGACAGCTGTGGGAATATTTTTCCTTCTCTTTCTTTCTCCCTCCCCCCTTTCTTTAAAGAGAAGAAAAATTGATTTCACGTATTAATTGAGGAAAATTGACTTAATTGTCACTGTCTCTTCCTCGTGTTTTGCCCTTTAGGTTTTAAGTACTAACAGACCTGGTGAGTTGCCCCTTAAGAAGGCGCAGAGGGTTTGGCTAGATTAACGTTGCTTTCATTATTATTATTTTTTTAATCAGAGTGCTTTTGGTTCCCCTTTACAATTGAACTGAGCATCAATCAATTCTGTGCCTGTAATCATTTGGGGTTTTTTAGTGTGGTTTTTTTTATTATTTTATTATTATTATTATTTTTATTTGAACGTGCAATACGAAACTAAATCTAACCCTAAATTAACACCACCCTTCCTGGCAAGTTTAAAGAGCAGTATGGAGTTTGGAAATGCCTTTCAAGTCTCAAAATTGTATGCGTGCCCCAAAACAAACAAACAAAAACAAAACTCACCAACCTCACCCGTAATCTCAAGGAGGAAGAAAGAGATTATCAAACTTCTTAAACTAGAGGCTGTTTACATTTGTAGTGAAATGTGTTCTATGGAACGATGGTGTTTTATTTGCAGTCATTTCCATCTAAAGAGAGTTGTTGAACAGGGCATCTTGGGCTTGTCACTTTCATACAGCAATGGTAGTGAATTGTATTCAGGAGCAATGGAGTATGATAAATCTCATCTTACAGTGTATGGGCCCGATTCATTACAAGAAAAATGTTTTTGCAATTGTGCACAATCCCCTCGTATGCTTTTATGATTAATGCAGAATGCAGAAAATGCAGAATGCAGCATGACTGGCACTCATTGGCTTCCTTTTGTTGTCAGTCTGAGTAAAATCACCAGAGAACGAATGGGCAACAGAAACACCTCCCCCCCCCCCCCCCCACGCGCACACACACACAATTCCACAGCACCTTACTGGGGCGGTTCTATTTGTGTTGCCATGCTATACCTTCTCTGTGAATAAATCAGAGCTCCACTTTCCACTTGTGCCAATTCATATGAAAATTCAGGCCCTGATTCTGCAAACACTTAAGCATGTGCTTAACTTTACTTCCATGAGTAGTTTCATTGATTTCAAGGGGGCTCTTTACAGCAGTAAACTAAGCAAATGCATAAATATTTGCGGGATCAGAGCTTAAGTGCACTCCCAAAACTTTCATGTTCACTTCAATGCATTTTTTATATACCTGCCTTTTTGGACACGAATCTTGGAATATTTCTAGTGCCAGATTTTTGCGAAGATCTCCGCACCAACAGCTCCCATTCAGACACCTAAACAAAGTGGCAAGATTTTCAGAAGTGTTTGGCTCTCAGTAGCTCCCAGCATTCCCAGTAAAAGCCTGGCCACTTTATTTAGGGAGTTGAGCTCTTTCAAAAATATGGACCATAAGAAAACTAAGATCTGATCAGCACCCAAAATGCATGCACACTTCCAGGCAAGACTTTGTCTAATGCATTTCTAAAGCCCTATCACCGTGTTGTCTGGGCATCGATGACCGCTGTGTAACCTAAGATGCTGTTCTTACGTGTACTATGGAAAATTTGCATGTTTGCTTAATAATCATTAAAAGAATATGCCTAGATTATTTCAGCCTGAGGTGCTGTTAACTTGCATGTCAGCTGTGTTAATGTCATGAACCTATCTTGGTCAGTAATCATTTTTGTGATTCTGCACATTGTGGGCTTCTGTTTCTTTCTTTCTTTCTTTTGTTTTTTGTTATATTTCTGCTTGTGGGAATACAATCACCAATTACTATTATTAAACGGAATAAGGTCTGGTACCAATTGCAACAGTAACTCCTGTGATCACTAGAAAGGGACATTTCCCTGTCCTCGAGTTCAGTGTCATTCTCACTTGCTAAACTCTTCTCCCAGACTGGGAGGTTTATGCTTTGGTGCTTCCCTTTATAAATCACGCACCAAACCAACACGCCCATGTAGACGCAATGGGTGACATTTTTCTAAACTGACTTAGATTTAGCCATACAGTTCCCATTCACTTCTGTGGGAGCTGTGTGGCTAAATCCTCTAATTGGCTTTGATAAACTCATCCCTCCTTGTATTTTTTTTTAATGAATTGGGACCTGGGCCATGTAAAATTAGCAAGCTTGAAAGTCTGAATGCTGCAAACTCCTCCTAGACAATTTCACTATCAGTGTCACGTTTCTTTTAATTTCACCTGGCATATTTTGAACATAATCATTTTTGTCTTGTAAGTGCTGTTTAAAAAAAGGAAAACCGAGAGGGGGGGAAACATTTTTATCTTACACATGGGAGGGTAGGAATTAATTTGGAAGAAAAAAAAAAACAGAAAACAAAATAAAATTTGGCAGAAAGTTGTTGGGTTCCCCCCACCCCCCATCGTCTTAGTGCGCTCCCCAGCGTGTTAGCATTAACTATTCCTCCCTGATGAGTGGAGAATAAAATAATAATGCAACGAGCCTGATTCTTCACTACTTGATACCTTGGGCAGTCATTCAAAGTGGGGGCAAAAACATTAGCAAATCAGAAGGGCAACATTTTACCCCCACTCTGCCCAGTAGAAATGATGACAAGAGGTATAAAGCAGG
Organism: Malaclemys terrapin pileata; assembly: GCF_027887155.1. Lineage (NCBI taxonomy): Eukaryota > Metazoa > Chordata > Testudines > Emydidae > Malaclemys > Malaclemys terrapin. Next base: position 8,694,142 of record NC_071522.1, on the reverse strand, counting down.
GAAGGCTCAGGACTCTCTTGTGGTTTGGAGCTAAGGGTATATACCTCTTTCCCTCCCTCCCCCCGCCCTTAACACCTTGCCAGTCTCCAACTGCAAATGCTGCCTTTGATCCCTGAGCCCCCAACAACCCCTTACTGTACTTTATACTTGCCAGCTATAACAAATCTAGTAACGTGAGCTACTGACCTTGATGGTGAGTGTGAGCAGTTATGTTTTTGTTGTTTTCTCTCTTGCTTGGTTGGGGCTGCTGTGAGAGAGGGTGTCTCTGAGGCATTCTTTCCGGCCTCTCTTACACTCGGACGTGCACACCTCCTCTCAAACACTCTTCTGAGCGCGCTCAGCGGGAAGGTTTGTCCACACCTATTAATCCTCTCTCAGTGTCCAGCTTCTTGTTAGTAGCAGCTGGTTGCATGTTTTTTGCTTGTTCAGATGAAACGGTTCAAGAAACAACTCATATCAACTCTTGAGAAATGTCTCTTTTTTTTTTTTTGTACACTTTTTCTTTTTATGTTTTTATTAATTTCCCCTACTTAAAAAAACAAAACACCTGTCGTACCGTAAAACATTTCACATCTCCCCTTGCCTGTTCTTAGAGTGTATGTATCTGTGGGACTGAACTAAATGCATGCACTGTAGTAGTCGTACTGGTAGCAGTAGATGTAGTTGTAGAACATGCATTGTTGAGTTGATATTATAGGTATCATCAACTTGAAATAGTGTGTCAGTCAAAAGCATAGCATTGGTTTGATTGGAAGAGTAGGGCTATCAAGAAACCAGTGTACTCCTAAAGGCTTGGATCCATAGTACTGTATTTGTTAAACCCCATTATCTGAATTTATAAATTGAACGTGGCTGTAGCTAACCTACATCCTTTCCCACCACAAGAACTCACACATACTCTTATGTTGATAGTAAATTTACCTTATTTTTCAAATTAAAAATCCTGGGAATTAGATCTTTGAATATGAATACAGTATGTTCTGTTATTTTAATTTGTATTAGAAAATTAAGATTTTGTTTTAAATCATTTGTAATCATGATTTCCTCATTAATCCCTCAACTGTCTGCATTAGCCCATAGAATCATTCTTTGGAGGTCTTAAACCATTTGTACAAAATGCAAACCACCCCATAGGATAGCTAAATAATATAATGTATGTAAAACAGCTTCCTACCAGACTCTCCTGAGACACAAGGGAATTGTTTTTAGGTCATAAACCTCAAATCTTGTTATGCAACAGACTCTGTGCTAGTCATGGTTTGTATTCATTGCCATGTCGCTGGGCTTAAGGGAACATTTTTAAATTAAGATTTAACATTTCATAAATACCAGCATTAGGAGTAAAAGACAAGTTCATCATCTTTGCCATTGAGCCAACAAATGTCTTTGCTTTTTGCACCCAGTTTTACGCACTTAACTTTTTAAATTGTTTTCAAAATGAAGCAGCAGTGACTAGATTTAACAGCTGGTAATTCAGGTCCTGAATTACACTTTTTTTTTTTTTTTTTTTCATTTTAGTTTGTTTGTCAGAAAATATCCTGCTGGGAGTAGAAAAGTTCCCCTACAGTGCTCCTACTCCCCCCACCTCCCTCCAGTAGAGTTAGGAGCTTTTCCTGGGGCCTAAATGTTAGTTCATAGTCTGCTGAGTGTATTCAGTGTAGTCTCCAGGACACTTACCTCAGCAAATGTTATTGAAAGTATCTTGAATGTGCTTTCAAGATGCAATTAAGAATTTGTATGTGCTCCTTACCTCTGATAGAGCAAAAAAATAAATTAGCCAAAGAACTTCTTGGTTGTAGTTGACACAATCACAATCCTATAGACATCTAGACTGTCTGCTGGATGCATGGTGCACAAGATTTCCCTTATTGCTAGTGAAGAGTTTCAACATTTATGCATCAAAGGGAGAGAGAGAAATAATTTACCCCTTAGATTTCAATCTGTTGCAGAGATGCGGGGACCCACTGTTTAATGTGAAAGACATGATGAAATGAGGAATGTATCTAAAAGTTAGCTGAGCGGCAAATTGCAGAGGGTGTAGAAATCCATGTCTTACACTTAAATAAGGGGCACTAAAAATATGTAGTCTTGTCATTAAGCACTGATTGTGTTAGCAAATTATAGTAATAAAATAGTGGGACAACAGTTGGTCTGTGCGTGTGGAATGAGGGAAATCTAGATCAACACGTTGAAATGTCATAAGGACCAACAGCTGAATAATCTAATGATGAACCAACTTGGAATTGATACTGCCGATTTAGGGGATTTTCCTTTGGAGTGACAGCTCAAATGGACCTGCACTCCTTTTTTTATTTTACTATATAAAAGTATATAAAATTTAATCCAAGCCATGCAATCTGAAAAACCAGAACCTAACAAGCAGCCCACCTGGGAAAAGAAAGCAGGCTGAAATTTCTCACTCCACTGGAACATCCAATAATTACTTGACAGAGGCTGGCAACTGGAACTCTGCAGAGTTGATACATCTAAAAATTAGCAGCTGCATAAGATTTTTATCCTTTGCTCATTTTTATAATATTAAGGCTGCATCTGAAAATGTTGGTCTGAGAAGAAGGCATGAAATTGAAGAGCCTGCACCATTTTGTATCTACATAATGTGTGTACTTGCTGTAAGAATCCTCCATTCCCAGTAGGTTAAATGATCTATCTTGTGGATTAATCAGTTGAATGCAAACAAAAGGAAAATGTCTCGTGTTATAGGAATAGGAGTAAAAGAAACCAAACTCTGCACTGAATAAGCACATGTCTGAAGGGTAAATACTCCATTTTCTTCTAAGCGTGTGCAACACGTCTGTAGAGATGAGGTCATTATGCATTTCCTTGAGAGGTGTTTTTTTGGCCTTGTTAGTGACAACTCTCTTCGCCTCGCTATTTTATGTGCTCTGCAATTACTTCCCTGAAGGACGCGGGGTTGTTTTGTTTTAAAAAGGGAATTAAAGTAGAATCATTTCTATTACGGGTCTAAAGTCATACGTTGATCCAAGATAATTTCAAAGCCATTATAGAAAACATACGCCTGGAAGTGCCTTCCAGTGCTCAAACCCCACAAAATATTGTTTATCTTATTTTATTGTTGGAAACATTTTATTTATCCTTGAAGGACTGAACCTCTTACGCAGCCAAAAAAAAATTTCAGTAAATTTAAAATAATCTGCTGCCAGGCACTGACCTTGACTCTAGTCATTTTACTGGGCTCCTGCCTGAAGTCTATTGTAGTTAAAATACATCAGCTTTAATCAATAACTTTGTAATAGAAAATCCCGTGCACTTGATACATCATCTCCAGTGCAATTAGTGACCAGCTCTGAAGTACAGACTTAAGTACAGCATGAGTTAATCTTTAATGAACGTAGTAGCTAACTTTTAATGGGCTTTTCAATCAGTGGAATTATTTTCAATGGGAAAACACTTGTCCACAGAGATCATTCTGGCTGCCGGGGTGCCTCTCTTGACACACGCCAAGTGGTGGCTCCACATAAGCTTGAACTGTATTGTGATCCAAACAGGCTAATCACGCAGTCAGGAAAACGTTTCCGTTTCAGAGCACTGAAACTTTTACGCTTGACAAGTAGATTTTACTCTATTCTAGCCAAGTGCTGGAACAGCCAGTTAATGTCATTTGATTTGATTTTTTTTTTTTTATTTTTTTATTATTTTTAGGGACAAAGCTCCTGGTTGTTGGAATGCAGCTTTATTTTACATAACTCATGTAAGGGTTTGTTATATTTTCAGCAAGGTTTGAAACCAAGACCTTCAGCCGTCAGGCCCCAGTTCAGGAAAGTGTTTAAGCACATGCCTGAATTTAAGCATGTGAATAGTCCAGTTGATTTCAATGGAACTACTCACATGTTTAAAATTAAGCACATGCGTAAGAATCTTGCCGAATCACGACCTAACAGGGCAGTACAAATTGAGCTTGATATCTTCTATGTGGAGTAGCTGCTAAAGGTGCAAACCACACACATTTTACAAGCTTTTACACTAGTATTTTCAAATAATTTGACCTCAAAATGCAGTAGAAAGTTAAATACAGTGAGTACAGAAACAATCTTTTTCTCCCCCCACTTTCTGTTTGAGATACAGGCAAGTAAAAAAGGATACAGAGGACTTTTCGCTACAGCAAACTTTTTTATGTGTCTGCCTTGGCATTAACTCAAAGGGATAATTGGTTAGTAAAAGCCAGAGAAAGTAGAATTGAACTTTAGATATATGGACCTACACTATGGGGGGGGGGGGGGAGAGTCAGACAGCAAGTTCATTTGAGGAGTGTTGTCTGGTAATTGCAGCAAAGGATCAGAACCAATGGCTGTATTCCTTTGAATCAATGCGCAAGTCACTTCAGCGTTCTGTACCTCAGTTTCCCCCTCTGTATGATGGGCAGAATATTACCTATCAGGGTGGGGTGAGATACAATTGGCGTAGCCAAAGCACCTTGTGGGAAATTGCCACATGAGCACAAAGGATTATTGTTATGCCCTCACTTCCCCCAGCTGGTTTCAGTTTTTCTTTAGAAACCTATTTAGGTCTCCATTGACTCTCCCCTAAGGGCTGTGTCTCAAGTGTCGTGGCAAACAACGATTGCCTTAAAGGAGACCTAATGATGGCTCCTATGTGGTCACCGCTAATGGTTTGCCCTTATGCTACAGAGATTCCCAGTGCCTTCAGTGGGTGCTGGATAAGGCCGTAGGTAGGAGATTCATTTCCTCTAATGTCAATGGCAGCATTCACGTGGAACAGTTCAGAAACTTCTAAGCATTATAAGGCTAGAAAAATTCCTCCTGGTGTCCTAGAATAACATCAGTGTGCTCTTTCTTCTTTAGACATCATTGTTCAGAGTACATACCTCCTCTCCCCCCCCCCCCCCCCCCCACACACCCATCTAAGTCCTCTCACTGTCTTTTTTGCTCATAGAAAACTGCAACTACAACCTATAGGACCAAGGGCAAAATACTATGTGGGCAACTCGCCTGGAAAACGTGCAGCATCTAAGGGCAAAATCTGATTCCTACTCAATTTAGTGCAGAGCTGTTTGATCACATGGTGCAGGTTTCTCCTTACTTCCAGTTCAGAATAGCATCAAAGGGGGAAGCCTAGAGTACTTTCCTAATACCATGTTACTTTGCCAACTAAACAAATGCAGGCGTGACTAGAATGGGAGGGTTTCCAAGAGATGATTTCTCTGTTTAAATGTGGTCTGCACTGTGAAGGAGTTTCAGAACCTCTGGCTTAATTGGATGGACTGGACTCTTTTAGGAATGACTTTGGGAATGACTTTCTTTTGCTTACCTGTCAGTGCAGTTGCGTCACCCATCATTGCTTAATATCATATACATGTCTGGCTAGTTAATTCTAATCTGTTTAATACCCATGTCTTGTGTAAACTCCTGGTAGAAGAAGAAGGCTGGGTTTTAAAAAAAATTCCTTTCCCTTTTCTGTATAGTCCTGGATGTTTCCATATAGTGATCCATAGGTACGTGCGTGTATGAAGGAGATGCTTTAGGAGCAAAATGTTAATTAAAATATGCAGTAAAATGAAGTCCCAGTTTTGTTTTAATTTGGCTATTCCACTGCCTGTTATTGTACAAAAGGCTTCAATTTAAAATTAACTGAAATGATAGCCGGTTAATGTGTTACAGTGGGAGGCCGAAGTTTCTGTTGCCATGGTGATGGAGTTCGGCTCATTTGTTTTGTAGATGAGTAATTACTACGCAATTAGAGTAGGCTAAAAATAAAGGGGCCCTTTGTTTCCAGTTACTCATTAATATTAATAAAAGGTCTGTCCAGGCTGTGATAAACAATTAATGCAAATGTGGTTGCCCATGGCATAAGTAGCGACAGATTTCTTATCGTCCAATAAGAGGTGACCAGGCTAGAGAGGTTTGCTCTTTCCTCACTTTAAATAGCAAAATTATTAGTAAAGAATTTCATGTGGGAGCAAGATTGCACGTACATTTTTTTTCCCCGTTTGCCTCTTGGTAGGATGTCAGTAAAGGCTAAGTCATGGACAGGCATGTGCCAAGCCTGTTAGGACTTTCCCCTGAAAATATGAGATGGGTCCGATCCTGCAATGTGCTGAGCACGCTCAACACCCATTGAAATTGATGGGAACTCAGGATTCTCAGCACTTCACAGGATTCAACCTGAGGTCCTGGCTCTGCAAACATTTGCATGTGACACTTGACATCAACAGGTAGCCCTGTTGGGTTGAGTCAGTGGGGCAATCCACAGCCACCTTCCGAAAGCATTTGCAGGATTGGAGTCTAAATCAGCCACTTTAAAAGAGCGTAAAGGACGGGGGAGTGTTAAGAGTTGATTTGGGGGTGCCAAGAAAGGAATCTGGTCTGAGATTTGCAAAGGGTCTCAAAGGAAGTTACTTTCAAAGGGAGTTGGGTGCCTAACTCCCTTAGGCACATTTGAAAACGCCAGCTCTGAAGCCAAAGGGTTGAAATTAGAAAAGAGCCATTTACCTTATCTCATGATAACCGCATCGTTGCAGTACTATGTTAGAAGGAGAGGAAAACCTCATCATGTATTACAGTCATGTCAATATTAGACGTCATGTACCAGGACCCCCCTTGTCCTAGGTACTGTACAAACCCAGAGCTGATCTCTGCCCCAAAGAGTTTACAACCTAAATAAACTAAAATCTAAGTAAATTTCTTTTGAAATGTAAAGGCATTACAGTTATCCAAATCAGGGGGAAGGGCAGTGGTGGCAGAGGGAGGAGAGTGGGGAAGGTGCAGTAGAAGTGAAAGAAAACAGTCCTGAGCATTTAGCGTAAAGTATCTAAAGTGTTACAATACATGCGATTTTAAATTAACTTTAAATTCCCGTACTATTAGATGGGCACCTGTTTGTAAAATGACTGAAAAATCAGAATTTGATTTCCATATATAATCTGTGTGTAAATTATTATTATTATTTGGCTGCCTTGGTTTAACTGATAAGACATGAGAGTATGTGCTATGGAGCTGTTCTGGTGCAGTATATGCACAGTAATGAAATGATCTGGTGATACTGCTGCAAGCTGTGTGCCCGATTGAACTCCCACGTGCACATGTGCCCAGCATCTTTGGCAAGTGAAGTCCTGTGTTTAAGATGTGGCTTTCTAGTCTGCTTTGGAGGCTTGGAGTCAGCTATCAAACTGATGGAGCCCGGGCCCCCTCCCTTCCGTTACTTGTGCTGCTCCTTGGAAGTGCCACAGTAAAGACAAAATGTGGTCTGGGCTGCTGTTTCCCAGAGTTCCTCTCTGCTCAGATGTGGCATCCCTTCAGAAGAGTGGAGGGGACGGTGTGGCAACTTTGGGTGGGGGGGAGGGTGTTTCCACAAATCAAACGTGCATCATACAGTCTGATCAACCAACCAGCCACCTACTAAATTGTGGTGGTTGTAGGTAGGGTAGGCTCTTTTGAGCAGCTCTCAGCACTGCTAGCAGTAGTCTACAGGACACTGGCATCTTTATCACTTGGTCACCCTCCTCTGCTCAGAGCAGGTATAGATGACACTGGGCCAGCAGCCACCTGAGGCCTGTCACTCCTATCAGTGGGAGATTCCCCCCACACACAAACACACCAAAAAAGAAGTGTAAACAAGGCCTAAGTACTCTCAATCCTTGTGTTTATTTTGTTGGAACTCACCCAAGCTGCAGCTCTGTCCTCCATCCTGCCCCTTTGAAGTGTCACGGCAGAGCAGCGAGCATTCTGGGCTGTCTCCCTTTCCCTTGTAATGCAAAATGTCTGCCTAGCCAGGTTTGTATCCTCAGCTCCTTGTAAGCCTGCAGAACCGCTAACCAGTACGTGCATCCAAGCCACAGACGTCACTGGCCTCGTCGCTCAACGGTAGCCTAACCGAGTGACGTCATCCAGCCTGGAGATTAGATGAGGTGTCGGACTAGGGTGCAAGATGTTCCAACGGGAAAAATGGCATAAAAATGGCATCTGCATCCCTCCCAAACTGTTTAACTAATGGAGGAGAATGTAGCACAGCCTTTGTAAGGTTGACATTTGTTTGTTGTTAAGGATCTAATTAGAAACATGAGAGGGAGCTGAATGGCTGCTTGCTCGGCTAATTAGCGACATGCACGAAGACCACTTTGAACTTCAAGGACACAAAGCTATTAGCGCTTACATCAAAAATGGATTAAACTTCTGTGCTTTTATAATGATTAAAGATGAGCCGCTCGAGTGGAAATCCTTTTGTAAAGGCTGCGACAAGAGCTGGCTCCCTGATTGCAGTTTCTAGAAGTGAAGCTTTGCATGGCGTCTGTGTAGTACTCTGGCCCCATGTGAGAGTGACACCATTAACTTGCAATATGGAAAATGTGATTAGGCAATAAATATTGATCGCTCGCAAAAAATTACAGTTAAGCCGAGAAACGTATTTATTTCTCGTGGCACGTAATTACGGGACTCAGAAGAGACAGGCTTGAATAGATTGTATTTTGTGTCTTCTTGCAAATCAGTGCACGTCAAGTATTTTTAATACTCCAACATCATTCTAGCAGGCCCATATCCAAGCTAGGACTTGAAACAGGCTAACAACAGCGGTGCACATCAGTAGTTGCTGCTAGTACAGTTACCGCATACAGAGAGACTTTTATACCACCTCTTCTTGTTGCAACCAGGGATTTACCCCCCTCTTACAGCCGTTTTACTGTGACGTCACTGACGGGTTGTGTGCCTGACTCTGATAACATAGCATAGTCTTGGCTATGCAGTGCATCTGCACTTCAGTTGGCTTGGCTTTAGCCCAGCGTAGGGAACGGGCAAAGTTCCATCTTCGCTACACCAAAAGAAATGTGTTGGAAAAGAGTCGGGGGTGGTCATGTTGTAACTGGGTCCCTGCCTATAGTTGTAATTGTCGTGTAGATAGGCCCCGGTTAGTTTATATCTGGCTTTTGAACATGGTTTGGATCATTATTAGGTGTGGATTTGAGCAGTGTTAATGCTGATAACTGTGCCTGTCGTGTGCATAGGGTTTAGGAGCATACCATTCCGTGACGCTTTGTTCAGTTCTAGCTCTAAATGCTATGCCTAGTAACCTTTACCCCACATGCCGCCATTTTGCTGTTATCCCTGCAATATGCCGATGTGCAAAGCTACTGCCAAAGGGACTGCAGGGAGAGGACAACCCCTAACCTGTGACTGCAGATAGAAAGTACCATATAAATGGTACCTTGTTACTGCAGAGATCAGCTCCTTCTGGATGCACAGATGCTTATTTTACTGACAAACCCAAGGTTTTAGTGTAGGGCCAGTACAGCTGCAGAGGAGAAAGAGCTGGGTGTCACTTTAACTGAGGCCTGACCAGCACAGCTCTGATTGTAGAACCCATGGTGGTGGTGACGTATGAGGCAGACAGAACAAAGCATGGTTTTCGAGGGACAGGACTGAACTTGCTGACAGAAAAATGTCACTGGCTTTCAATTATGAACTGGGGGACCTGACTGGTGTGGGCGGTCCGGCAGAAGGGTGTCTGCTTTTTAAGCATACTGAGAAGAGGCTGAATAGATTTGCTGCAACTTGTAAATCTCCACCCTAGAGTTATTGAACGGAATCTATTGTTCTATTTGTCGGACTGTTTGCTGTCCTATGTTATATTTGTCTTATGCATCTTCTGACTGGTTATCTGTGAGCTTCTGGGTATAATGTCGTGACCCTCCAGCATACCTGTATGTAGCAATCTTGTTATCTTCAGGAGATTCTCTGGTTTGATTGTTGATCTGAATTTGAAATTTCATAGAGTTTAAGCCCAGAAGCGACTATTAGATCATCTAGTCTAACCTCCTATATATCACAGACTATTCATTTTCACACAGATACCTGTATATTAAGCCCAGAGACTTTAGTTCGACCAAAACATTTCAGTCCTTAGGAAACGTGCCCCAGGCAGGGACCAAAGTGTCTGGCAGCGGTCGGTCATTGACAGAAAGCGATATTCTGTGTGTGAAGGATTTAGAGCTTCTGGTGCCTGATCACAAAAGAGCATACTGTATCTAGCAGCATAGCTATATAAGGCTGGAAATGGATTTAGAAGAGGCTGGACTTGGTAACACTGTGATGTTTGCTACTGCAGCAAGTCAGAGAAGCAGTATATTCTAATGGATCTGAATATGGGACTAAGAGCCAGGAGAGTCTGCAGACTGTTTCAGACTCTGCCACCTACTTGCCTGTGTGGTCTTGGCTAGACACTTGGGGTATCTAGCTCCTCTGAAAACCAGGCTCTCTCCCATGAGCGTAAATGGGAGTGCAGTGCACAGCACCTCTGTAAATCAGGTCATTGGCCTCTCTTTACTCACCTGTAAAATGGGGATAATAATACACTAAGGTTGTGGGGACTAATTAGTTAATGTTGGTACAGGGCTCTGAAGGTGCTGAATGATAAGTAGTGTTATAATCAAATATTGTAGCTGCATTTTTAAAGGGTCTGGATAATGTTATGATCAGCAATAACCTCTGCAGTCATGCATGCTGAGTGATAATCAAATCTCATGCTTCAGAACATCATTTGATAACCAGAGGGGTCAGGAAGGAGGTCTCTGCCCCACCCCAACTTAACCAGTATTGCCCAATCAGCCAGGTGTATGACGTTTTCCTTTCACTTTCCTCTGAAGCATTCGCATATTGGCCACTGACACAGACAACATGCCAGATGTGAATGGTTGACCTACTCTGCTTCAGCAAATTCGGTTTCTGTATATTGCGATACCTGATGTGTTAGAGGAAGGCAAAAAGATCTCAGAATGCCAATGGCTGCTTATGGTCATCTCATGTCTTGACGCATGAGATCTGCTTACCTATTATTTTAGCTTCTGTAACTACAAACAATCTGTAACATTACCCAGCTCCTTTTAAAATCCAGCTACAGCATTTGACTCTCAAACTCTACCTAACTCTTTACACCTTGAAAGCACTATCTAAATATTAATGAATGGAAGCTCCCTGTTGTGAAAGAGGAGTCGTCTCTCTTCCAACCTCTATAGCACTATAATGCTTGGCACTATTGGGGATATTAACCTACGTCTGTAGATGTGAGTGTGTAAGCGCACACACGCTGTCTGAAGTGACTCCTGGTTTTGGGTGCCCAGCTTGAGAGACCTTAACGGAGCATGATTTTCAGAGAGCAAGTGCTCTGCACTTTCTGAAAATCAGGCACTTTTATGGTCTGTCTAGTTGGGCAATTAAAAATGGAGGCACCCAAAATCATTAGTCACATTTGAAAATGTAGGCTGTGTACGTATATCCCTCTATCCTAGCTGCCTATACAAGCACCTCAGAAAACCAGAGCGGGAGCTCAGATGAAAATGCTCATGGAAACCCCCAATTCAAATGCCCTCAAAACTTTGGGAAAGTTTCTCTCTAGAACCCGGTTTTGTAGATTTGGCCTTGCCCTCAAAACATAAACTCATTCAATATGTTATGCTAAAAAACTGACAGTCAACCAGCAACATCTTCAAATGGTTGCCACTTGTCTCCGGAAATGTGATGTTTGAGTGTCGTGCCGGGAGTTTTCCCCCTCCATTTCGTTTATGCCCCTCTCCGTGTGTCTCAGAGCTCCTTGTTGAATGCCATCTCCCTGATGTGTATAACCCTGCGCCGCTCTGGTATCCACTTTCATCTGTATCGGTAGCGTTAAACGTTGTTATATCATTTACTCCTTCGAGCAGGAAGATGTTTTTGCAGCATGTTTTATGAATTTTTCATAAAGATTAAAAGCGGCCTAATCTTGTGAGCTTTAAGTCTCAGTAGCGGGTAATGGCTTTGATTTAAAGCGTTTTGTCTTAATGATAGTTATATTGAAAATTTCCTGCTGCTTTCTAGCACGTGTAGTTATTATCATAAACACTGATGGTGGAAACGTCTGCCAAATTGTGCGTGGCTGTTTATGATAGGAGAGGGGAGAGAGTCATCCAGAAATTAGAGAGCTAGATCAACAAGTTGTCAGGGAGCATGGACATGCAGAAAGCAACCGCCAGGGTTAATAGGATAGAGCAAGAGTGGAGAGGAGCTTGGAAGAAAGAAAGTTGATTGGAAATGACAGGCGTTGGGTGAGAGAGAACCATTGGAAAATGCTTGGCATGAAATCAGAAAGAAATTTCAGCTGAGGAAGAACTATTTTATAAAAAGAGAGAGGCGAGGAGGAAGTGGAGGGAGGAAGGAAGTAATTTCCCAGGCAGCTCACTCTGTTTAATTCTTATCCCAGCTGCCCACACCTTTTCATTCTTGGCACGAAAGCTGTTTGCTGCTTTTCCGCGTACTCTCGCTTTGCTTTACTACTGGAGCCAGCCTTTAATTAGCCAACACGGCAGACCAAGGGCATGTCTATACTACAGTCAGGAGGCATTTCTGCAGCGTTTGTAGATGTACCCAAGCAAGTTTTCATCTAGCTTGATCTAATATGATCTAGTACCCAGGGTTCTGGGCAGGCAGGGCTAGCCCCTGCAGCCTCCCATGCTGCCATGGCTTCATAGCTTTTGACACTCAAGCTGGCTTTGATCCAGCTCTCACATCTCTGGACTGCAGTGTAGGCATACCGGGATATCGAGGGGCCTCTTTTGCTCGGCAGCTGACAAGACAGTAGATGTTAAATTTAATGTAATGTCTTTCTTTTCCTGTTATTCCCCCCCACGTTCTCCTCTTCTCAGTTACTGTAACCACAAGCACAGGCCTGCTTTTGTTTTTAGTTTGAAACCAATTATAATTGTGGAAGAGCAGCAGGTTTGCAGGTGTTCGGAACATTTTCTTCTCGTGGCAGCTTGTGGTTGTAATGCAAAGAGTAAACAATCATTTCCTCTTGTTAATTTTTTTATTACTATTATTTTTAAAATGTCTCAAATCTGCTCTGCTTGAAGGAAGGAACTTGTAGCCTGATTTGTAAAATTTATACAGGAGATGTTTACCCAGGAATATTTTGTTGTTTCTTTCTCTATAAACTTAAGTCACTCTCTGCTCCTTGTGTGGTACTCTAGATAACAGTATACGCTTTCTGAATAGCACATCTATTAAAATGAGACTGGCACTCAATGTTTATGGGCCAGATTCTGCTCTCAGCTGTACCAGGGTCAACTCCACTGACATTAACAATTATTCTGGGTTTACGCTGGTGTAACTGAGAGCATAGACTTGTTCTGATTGTACGTCATTAGATCAAGTGTGTAGATAGAAGTACGTTGTTCAGGATAGATGGATGCATGCTTTTGGGGGTGTGTGTTCATACATACATATATACACACGCACACACAGGATACAGATTCATATACACATATATTTCTAATGGGAGGGAGTGGAAGCTTACATGGATAAATGATAGCTAAGGTAGCTCCAGTTGGCTCACTTCTGCTGTCAACTATTCCTCTCTATATGCAATGTATTTCTTACTGTAATAGCCGGGACACTATATTTCATTCTAATGTATTGTGGAAGAGGAAGTCTAGTAATTCATCTGGTGGTTTCTCTAAAACTAGAGGTTTTCTTGCCTCTTCATACACTGACTAGAATAAGTCGCCTTGATTTCCTCTAATCACATTTTGCACAATTCTTCTTCGGATTTCAGTTTTTACTTTTCAATTTCTCATATTTGTAACTGTATTAACAAAGAAAAGAAAAGAAAAAAAGCAATAGCACAGTATTTAACATTGAAAAGACTAATATACGAAAGAATCCAGTATCCACAATGATAGAGTCACTGTATCTCCAGGGATCCCCGATTATGGTTTCTATTCTTCGCCCGGTGACCAACGGGCCCCGTTATCGTACGCGGACTATGGTTCCATGGGGCCTCGAGTGGCTCAGATGCTTCGTAGTGAGCACGCTGCTTCAGCGAGTAACTCCCCCCTCCACCACCTTCCCAGCCCGGATCAGTTTAAGAGCCCAGGTTTGTATAGCATTTCATTCATTTGGGGGAAACAAAAGATTATATACATCACCTCTTGAATGGTGCACAAAAACAGGCCTGCATGTCAGTTCACGGTTGGCTATGGAACTTCACTTTAGCCCTTTATTTGATTCCACAATTTTTGACTGACTTTGCTTTAACCCTTAAGGTCAGGGATCCCTGCTCTTTGAGGACCTGATCCAAAACCCATTGGAGTCAATGGTAGCCCGATCCTACAGAGTGCTGGTATACAGGTTCTCATACTACATTGGTGAGGACCATATAAATCCGTGGATAGATATATAGTCTTTTCAGTGACTTCAGTGGGCTTTAGATCAGGCCCTTAGTTAATTTATCCTTCAGAACTGAAATGTAAGGGTTTAACTCAGTTTGGGTGACTTTTATTGCTTTTCATAAATTTTTAACTCTACTTTTTAATTAAGCGAGTTTCTCAACTGCGTGAGGAAAATATCTTTTTACCTAACGTTAAATGTAGCTCATATGTCCAGAGAAATAGCTATATCTATATAATTTAATGCCTGTTTTATACCTGTGTAAATATCTCACCTTGTTTGTTTCCTTTGAAATACTATGCACTTTAATGGTGCTTAAGAGTGTATTTTCTCATCAGGTGTAATTTATTTCCACAGTACCCAAAAGCCTTAAATGGATTGATCTTAATTCATGTATCATGCACGTTTTCCATGTAGGACAATAATCTTATGGCTAAATCTTTTAGTTCTTCATGTGATGGTCCCTTCGTGGGTACAAATACACACCATGCGTCTGACTCTGGAATTTTTTTACAAGCAGTGTCCGCTTGTCCATACATGTGCCATAGCGCTCCTCGTGCTCCGAACCGAGGATGAATCAAGGGTGGTGTGGGCCAGTGCCTCTCCAGAGAGACTTCCTAAGTGTCTCTCTGGCTGTATTACCTTTTGTTACCAGCTAGCTCACATTCACTCCCTAGAGGCGGTGAGGGCACATTCCACCACAGGGCAAGCTGAGAGACGTGTCCCTACTAGAGATGTGTAGGGCAGCTACTTGGAGCTCTCTGCCATCCTTCATGAGGCATTACGCTCTGGTCCAGACATCCACTGCGGATCCAGCTGTGGGGACACTGTACCACAGTCAGTTATCCTTGCACCCACCTCCTGTTTGATTACTGCTTGCTAATATCCCATGTGTGGGATACACATAGGGACCATCACTTGAAGAAGACATGGAGGTTTCTTACCTGTAATTGAAGGTTCTTTGAGATGGGTGATCCCTATATGTATTCCGCTACTTGCCCTCTTTCCCCTTTGCTGTGGATTGTTTGGATTGCAGTAAGAATGGAAACTGGAGCGGTCTTGGTCTTGTGAGTGGGCTAATGGACTATGCTTTTAAAAAGAATTCCCCACTCAGGCGCGAGTACATGTACCCACATGTGAAATTCAGATAGGGACCACACATCACAAAGAACCTCCAGTTACAGGTAAGTAACCTCCATTTCCCCCCTCTCCCACTTCTTTGTATGTATTGAATTTGGATGAGCTGAGTTGAGTCGGGCGGCATTTATTTGCCCGACTTGGTCATGCTTTAACTAATGCCCTTTCCCTTCCCTCCCAGAGAGGCATTCTGAATCCCCCTTCGAGCAATACACCATATGCTAAGGCAAATGTCATAATGAGTCATGACTTAGAAATTTCTCAACACTTTATCGAAAAAGAGTTTATCTTTCAGTGGTGACCTTTCTTGTCCAACGCTGGATTAATTTGTGAGCGGGCTCTGTGTTAACATGGCAGTTCATAGGACAAAGCACCAGATAAGCTGGCCTCAGCTTTCTCCCTGTCATTGCTCCCAGCAGAATATTTTGTAGCATTATGAGTCTCCACCTTCTTAGTATGTCTTGAACTGCAAGGATTATTATGTGAGCTCCAGCTATCGGCTCCTTCATGTAAATCAGGTGTTGGGAGAACCACACTTTGAAAAGTATGTTACATGCACATTAAGAGTTGGTTAAAAAAGCTTTTTTAAAGGGGAACAAGGATGATTTAATGGTAAAATCCTATTCGTAAGAAAAACTGTCCTGAAGTTATTGGAGTTTTTAAAATTCTCCCACGCTGTTATTTCAGTCAAAAGACCAGTTTCTATAGATATTCTTGTAGGACTGTGGAAATCACTGAGGATACATCCGGAGGGAGTGTAATGAGGATGAACTTGTATTTCTGTAGCACCAAATGCACCCTAGGGAGCTTTGGAGATTTAGCTCCATGAATTGTACAATAAACTGTGCAGTTGTACAGTGCACAGAGATGAATCGCAGGTGGTGTGGCCACCTCTGGTGAGAAGTGGCCGCTGTTTAACAGTGCCTGGCAAGACTCCCCAGTAACTGAGTACAGGAAGTGAAGCATACTATATTCCAGCAGTTCTCAGCCAGGGGTCCCCAAGCAGGTTTCAGGAGGTCCCCCAGGTCGGCGTTAGACTCACTGGGGCCCAGAGCAGAAAGCCGAAGCCCCACCCCGCGGGGCTGAAGCCCAGGGCCCCAAGCCCTTGCCACCTGGGGCTGAAGCCTGAGCAACTTAGATTTGGAGGGCCCCGGGCAATTGCCCTGCTTGCTTACCCCTTAACGCCGGCCCTGGCTTTCATATGCAGAAAAACAGTTGTTGTGGAACAAGTGGGGCCTGGAGTTTTTATAGCCTGGGGCGGGGTTCAGAAAGAAAAAGATTGATAACCTCTGCTGATTTAAACTGAAATGAGCATGTCCACACTGGAGTGTGAACCAGTTTATCCACATCAGCTTAAAATCACCCCTGTAGCTAAACCAGTGCAACTCTGCATGCCAACAAGACCTAAGAACCTGAGGTCTTACAAACTAACATCACAACTTGGGAGTTGGATGCTTGCAAGTCCCATAATTTTTGTAGCTGTTTCTTTTAATGTGATTCTGGTGGGTCTTTTATGTAACTTGGGGTTGACAGATCCAGATCTGTTCTGAGTACTAGCTTATGCCCAGACTGGATGCGATTGTGTAATATTGCTGTTTCCAAGAGTGAAATTTGAAACAGATGTTTACTGCTTTGTTGTTTCCCACTGGAGACTCATTTGAGAGCTGTACAGAGCTTAGCAGGCTGCCTGCAACAGAAAGTTAGTTCCACTCTTCAATAAAACTAGAGATTACATTTTCTCTTACCAATAGGTTCTTCCCATCCCCTTCTCAGTCATCAACCCCTATGATCTCAATTTAAAAGCAGCCCCCAAATAGTCATCAATCACTTTTTGTTCAAGCTTTTCCATTTGTTTGTTTGTTTGTTTCAAAAATATTGTTTTACCTTTACCTCATAAAAGTTCATGACCACAAAATTGAACTGGCTTATTCCAGGGCTTCCTGGTACAATAGAGACCTACAGATTCTATTTAATACCCAGTCATATTTCAGCGACATCCAGCCCCTTCCTTATAATTGCACTGTGATAGAAAAAGTCAACAAATGCAAATAATAAATACCAAAAGTCACAATTAAAAAGGAAAACTACGAGAGGAAGGATGGCTTTGTGATTAAGGCACTTGGTATGAGACCCGGGATCAATTCCCAGCTCTGCCACAGACTCCCTATATGAATTTGGACAAGTCACTTAATCTTTCTATGCCTCAGTTCCCAATCTGTAAAATGGGGATAATAATTCCTATTGCCTATCCAATCGAGTTAGACTGTAATCTCTCCCTGTGTCTATAGAGTGCATAGCACAATGGACCCTGATTCTTGGTTGGAATCTCTGGGGGCTGGTGTAATGCAAATCATCATTAAAAATAGTGTCCCTATCCAGGTTGCCCAGCTCCTGACATGAGAACTCATACGTTATCATCATTTTAATTTTTGCATCCTTTTTCCTTTCTCTTTTTACATCACGGGAGCTTTGCCACCTTTCTGCGGTGCTGTCACTGCTGGGTGTTACTCATTTGGCTTCAACTCATATTGGGACTTCGATGGCTTGCTGTGGCTGCAAGAGGTCAAACCCAATATTCTTCTCAATCTGGTCCCCACTATACATTCTCCATCCCTCTTAGCTCCCTTGTGATACTCATGCCCTGACCCTCCTGCTCCACTGACAGAGAAGCACTGCTTTCCCTTTGCCGATAGTGTGTGGTGGTAGAATTGCCCAAATTATCCTGACCTCTGTTTTGCAGTAGCTTTTATTGCTCCCTAAACTCCAGTCCACCCAAATGGCACTGCTGTGGCAAAGACTCCCACTCCAAGTTGCTCACTGCAGGACAGTGAGTACTGAAAGTGCTGAAGAGGGAGCATAGCCCGTTCGCACCCATCCTGTTGACCAACTAAGAAGCAGAGCTGACAGGTTTCTGGAGGAAGTCAGGAGAAGGGCAGCTGCTGTGTAGGACCTCATGGGTGGGTGTGTGGACTGGAGGAGGGAAAGGCAGGGGGAAAGGATATTGTCAAGTTAGTCTTTCCTTTTGCACTGGGCCTAGATTGAAAATAGCCACCTTCACCATGCGCCTCTTAAAGACAGGAGGTAAAAAATATTTGTCCCGGCCCCGTATAGGCTGCACAGTGAATTGGTGCCTAATTCAGCCAACAGGCAAAACTTCAAGTACAGGTGAAAATTTACTAGACACAGTGAATGATCAGAGCACTGTAATAAGACACACAACTAAGTCAAAACACATATTGAACAAAAAATGTATGCATCCCATTCTCTGTCACATCTGATGGATCCTGCCCCTTGATTATAATTGCTCTAGGCACTGGACCATCTCACCCTCAGGGTAAGATGCCACTGGAAAGGAGTGGTGGGGTCTGAGGAAATCTAGAAGATCCTCAGTTTTATGCTGAGGACCCCTGGGTTGTGGGTGAGATCGAAATCACAGATGCATACAATGTTTCCCACATCTTTCTTGACACTACTCTGGTACAGTATCTACTAGTAAAGACTGGGACCACAAATTCTGCATATGAGAAACTCGAAGGTTTGAGTTATTAGGCTGAAGTTCTTCTGCTGTGAAATGTTCTGTGCAGGATGGTTTCATGTGCAATTGGTTAGTAAATTGAACCCAAACCTTTTAAGGCATGTGGAAAATGTGGGGCCTGATCAACAAGACTTCACAAGTACAATAAAATCCCTAGCAGTGGAGGAAGTTAACTGTACCTGCCCATGTTTAATGCTGAATCATCAGACAGTGATTTTATGCTGAGCTAAGTAGAGACTTGCATCAGCTGGTTGGTGCCTTGGGTGGAAGGGGAGAATGGATAACACTTAATTCTTGATCTCCTTGGACTGACAGCCAAAAATGATATTGGAAAACAATAATCCCCTACCTTTAAGTCAGCAAAACTCCCTGGGGAGAGATGGGGAGAGATTAGACTAGCTTCTAGAAATCTCTTTGGTGGCTTTTAGTTTTCTCTCTTCCTTACAGGAAATCACTAAAGCAAGTGTTTTCTTGTCATCCACTTATGATTTTTGCAGTTGCAAATTGAATGATTTTACCCTGGATGCTGATGTGTCTTCCTATATTATTGGTTGTGGTGTTATAGCCACTTATTGCTAAACCATTTGTGCTACTATTAGCAGCATATTGGCATCAGTCAGCAGCTCCTGTAAGCGTGGGAAATCTTCCTTTGAGATCTTTTGAGTACCCATTTTATCTCCCATGTGGTAAATACCTAGGGGATACTCGCATTCCATCCCCTCTTCTCCTTGTGTACGTAGTAGAATCCTCGTCTAGTAAACTAGTGTTATTTTTAGTTATGTTTGCACAGAAAAACTTCATTCTCAATATCAGGGTTACATTTTGCACAGGGCAGTGCACTGAAATGGGGTTTTCATTCATGACTATAAAGAGAGCTGCTGTCTTGTGGAATTCACTACAAATGGCATGCCACTGTACGTTACGATGATTATTTTATTTTAACAAGGGGAATTTGTTTCCATCTAACTCAAATTCCAGAGCTCCCTCAGTTTGATCCCAGGGAGAATCAATGAGTGTCCTTAGCTCTATTCCACTTCCAGTTTACCACAATGGGTACCAAAAGACAATCTCAATAAAATCCATCAGTGTTAGGGGGTCATCTAAGGAGAAGTCTCTGCTTGAGGTGGCTTGCCATTTTTACTGTCCTAAAAGATCTGTCCCATATCCTCAGCTGTGTAAATCGATATTGCTCCACCGAAAGGAACGGAGCATTTCTGATTTACACTAGCTGAGGATCTAGCCCATATTGCTGCTCCTGTTAGACGTGAGGTGGTATTTTATGAGGCTCATACAGTTGCTTCTTCAGTAATCACTGGATATACGCTGTAAACATCGGTATCCAGATCTGCCAGTCAGCCAGCTCCGCCTCCCCAATACTTCATCCTTTCAAATACATTTTAAGTAAGTAAAAATATTTGAAGCTTTGAAATGTTTCTCTCCCCCTCCCCTCCACGCACGCAGCACAGCATTAGTTGGATATGTGATTTCTTCTTGTGGGGGTCTCTAATCTGCACATGTAGAAAGCTGGATGCTCTGATCTGGTCATTTCCATCTCTAGCTTCTCTCATCTTATGGATGTAGAGTAGAACAGCCATGCTAGAATAGAGCACAACTCTTTAGAAACTGGTCGTTGTTTTAAACAGTGTAATTTTATCATTGTATCGTGAAATTAATATTGAAAACAGAGGGACCTGTTCAGCCCAGGTGTCACCTCCGTTGACTTCAGTGAGTTACACCAGGGAGAAATTTGGCCTATTTTGTGAATATTTTTTGGTTTTGTTTGTTTTTAATTAAACCCTTGGCATATTTCTATGTATAATCTGCCCTGTGTTCTCTGGGGAGTGCCACTGCTTCTTGACATTGTTATGACTTTGGGTTTTCCCAGCAAATCATGTTCTGAAATGGAGTCTTCAAAATTACCTTTATTTAGAAGATCTGGCCAATGCAGTAACACACCATCACACAGAGGGTATCTATTATCCACATCATTAAGACACATTACAGTCAAAACCTGCACCGCTAGTCAGACTGGTGTCTTTCATAATAATAGACACTTCTTTGTAAACGCTTCCCTGCCCTACACACATGCATATGTTTCAATATGAGAATTAAAAGTAAGTGACAGAAATGACGGTACAATTGTTTGTGTCATTGACGCCATTGCTAGGATGGAACAAGACTGAGAACTCTCTTAAAACTCAGCAGTGTTATTTTTTTAAGGTTCGCCACAAGCCATCTCTTGTGACCTTTGGCTGATGGTTGGACTGTTTGGGGTTATTTGTTTATCTACCCTGAACACAGTTAATTTTTTCCTTCTGGCATGGTTTGTTTCTAAGGAATGTGTGTCCTTATGTCGTCCTCAGTAAAGGCCGTCTGCATTCTTTGCAAATCAGCATGAAGGAAATTTAAAATGGTTTCTTTCCCTCCCGTGGGCCTGTTAGAGGCCCATGGATTTGCTCAACTGGGCAAACCAGGTTTTCTGTGTGACTTGGCAGTAAAACCTGTATCCATTTAATTGAACCAGAAAAAAAAGTGTGCTAGAGCAAGATAATAAAGGGCTTTTGAATATCTCAGCTGGATATTTTTCTTCCTGAGTGAGAAGGCCAAATGTTATCTTGACATTTAATCTTTAATATTAAAAAATGGTGCTTTGTTTGCCAGCGTGTTCCAAAATAATCTGTTTACTCTCTTCTTGCCTTATTTCTTTTAACTTGCTGAATTAGATGACCTACTTACTTCCTCCTGTTACCAGTTACAAAGAGCCACATTGCACAATTTATTTTGTAAACTGGACTTTCCGACCACTGCAAAGCCATTGGTTGCCATTTTACGTTTGCTGGTTAATTGATCTAGTTGAGGAGTATTTAACTCTAGCTCAGTGAAAGATTGCTCAATTCTGAGCCAGTGGCATAATGGGAAATCCTGAATGATCATGTCTCAATGGACTTAAGACTCCCACAGTGTGTGATGCTGAAGACTATGGTGGCTGTACCAAATTTGCATATAAATTGTTGTAATTTTTAACAAGGAGCTGATCCAAAGCCCATTTTGTTCATTTTGTCCAAAGCCCATTCTTAGAGTAGGACTATAATCTTTTCTGGGTGTCTCTTGACAAAGAAATAGGACTTGCTCACTCTTGGATTTCATCGGCAATAAAAACCTGCAATTGATCAGCTCAGTTCTTACCTGCAGATTACAAGGAGAGGGCGTCTACAAGCTGCCACACTTCACTCATCCCCTGTTTAACTCCTAACTTCCCCTCCTACCTGAAGAGAGGTTCCAAAGAGGATGGAGCTCGGCTGGTCTCAGTGGTGGCAGATGACAGAACAAGGAGTAATGGTCTCAAGTTGCAGTGTGGGAGGTCTAGGCTGGATATTAGGAAACACTATTTCACTAGGAGGGTGGTGAAGCACTGGAATGCGTTACCTAGGGAGGTGGTGGAATCTCCATCCTTAGAGGTTTTTAAGGCCTGGCTTGACAAAGCCCTGGCTGGGATGATTTAGTTGGTGTTGGTCCTGCTTTGAGCAGGGGATTGGACTAGATGACCTCCGGAGGTCTCTTCCAACTCTAATCACCTATGATTCTATGATTGTCTGCAGGAGACTCAGCAAAAAGAGAGAGGCCAAAACCCTGTAGCTGTACAGCCTTGAACTTTGGGGAAATACAAAACTTTGCAGCTCAGGCCTGTTTCTAATAGCTACTTTATATTAATAATTCAGAGATAATGACAGATTGGGTTTGACTGTGCAGTATTAAATTTCACTTTTAGTCTGTCTCTCTATACCTAGGTGGAACAGCCTGGGCAGTTAGATTTGAGAAGGATGGGTCTCTTCAGGGCATGGCGTGGATTCCATCTGCTAGATTTAGGGGCTTTTAAAAAGGTGTTTAAATACCCGCCTCTTCGGAGTTGATGACTAAAACTCAAACCTCGCTAACTGTTACAAATAGAATGATAACTAAGGTTTATTTAATTGAGGTCTTGCCAGACTACATATCTTTTTGATTTATTTGTCTTTTCACTGTGCTTATTTATTTGCCAGCATCTTGTTCAGTCTAGTCTAATTAAATGAGGGAAATTGAAACCAACTGAGCAGTTTAAAATATGTGTGTGTGTATATACACTAACTTTATCTGGCTCGCAAGGGATGCTGTGAGAGAATAGGTGGGCTTAATGGTGCATACAGGCATGTCTCTCTGCACTTCTGTAAGGACCTTGGAAGTAACATAGGTTTATCTTGCAGCAAGCTATTTCCATTTGAGTCTTCCTAGCCTGCTAACATTTCTCTTTGCAGTCAAGTCTTTTACTCATAAATTTTACATTCCAGAGTGATTGTGAGAAATGCCCAAATCTGATCATCTAACATGCTTAAAGATCCAAATTTATCTGTTAGCATCTTTTTCTGACTTAAAAAAAAATTCTTTTACTTCCCCTTAAGGAGGTGAGTGTCATAGATCCTATGGAATTCTTTTTTGGTTTTGATCTTCACTTACTTATTTTGTGCAGTTTTGGAGACAGAGGGAGGTCTTCGCTCTCCAAATCTAAGGAACAAAAAAAAAAAATCTCCTTCATAACAATTAAAAAAAAAAAAGTTACTCCAAAATGTTCCATTCCATACCATTTTTTTTTAAAAAAACAAACCTTTTAGATGTTGAAATCTTTATATAGCTTACAGATAAAAGGGCGGGGGGGAGGGAGAGGTTTGGTAAAGTATTGAATGGATCCAAAAATGATTTTACTAGATGTGATTTGCTTTATTTGCTGTCAACATTTTAATATCAATATTAACACAATGTGTAGTCTAAAACTAGTTCCTTTGTAGTTTGCATGGGATGTGAATGCTGTCTCGACGTGCCCAGATCTAGAAAACTTGTTACTACTGCATGAGCATCAAATCAGATGTTGAAAAATATCTATATAGTTTGTGATAATTTGGTGAAAATGAGCACCTACGGTCTCTGGTTGCAGTAGTGTGTTGAATGATTGGTTTTTTTATATATATATATCTATCTATATATATTTGGAGCTCCAAGCTTCTTAGTAGTATGGGCTGACTATTATTCAGTACTTGCTCTCCTATCGCATGGCCTTGGTTAAGTGTTAGAAGTTGGGCCTAGGCTGTTTATTCTAGTGTTTGGCTTTGTAATAACTGTGCATGCTCAGCTTCTGGCCTCATACCCAGCTTTATTCTCTGCACACCAGTCTTGAATAGCTACAGTGCTCAACCGAATTTTGGCGCACCCGCTTCCCCGGCAGGCTCCAATCCAGCCCGGCCAGGAGGATTTCCAGGGGCTAACAGCCCAGGGCCAGTTGCAGACCTCTACGGTACAGCCAGTCAGGACTCCGGTGTTGGTAATTACATAAGTGCTGCCAGTCCTCAGCCAGGCTCTGGCTTTGGCCACGGAATCGCTGTAAGTAACCATTTCTTTCCCTTCTCCACGGGGGTGATTTGAATTTAGTTCAGGAACCGTTTTGTAGAGGGGTTTTGTTTTTTTTTTTAATTAAAAATGAGTTGTGTGGTGCACTGCTCACGTAGCCTTTTACCATTTTGTGATACTATTCTGTCTAACTTGCTCAATTTACTAATAGACTTGTTTCAAAATGGCACACTCCACTGGCACTTGAATTATAAGCGGAATTGAAAATGCTTGTATGACCCCCCCTACTCCTCCATTATATTACTTTAAACTGTAATATTTTAAAAAATGCTTAAAGTTTCTGTTCATTTTAAATTTAAGTCTCGCTATTTCTGTAGAACAAATATTTTAGGCTGAGGCACCGAACGGCATATAATGCCCCAATTCTTTATCTCTATCGAAGAGAAAGTGGTCCTTGCTTTAGCATCTCCAGTTCTGCAAACATACATGTCCTTAATTTAAAACCGATGAATAGTCTTACTCATGTCAATGGGACTATTTACATGCTTAAAGTTAAGTACATGCACAAGTGTTTGCAGAATCGGAACCTTAGTATGGAATTGAAGAAGAAAAGTGAGCCTGAGATAATGTGTGCTCAACATGTTGATAACTAGTTTATTGCTAACATTTCTTGAAATTGGAAGGTCACAAGTAAGTCCCTGCTATTTTTTTTCCTCAAGTCAATGGGAAATATTTTCATGGTTCTATCATCTAACTAATATAGGCAATGGAAATTTACTTAACAAACTTGCATGCTGTTTTTCAGATTGTATTGTTTTACCTCTGTGCGTTAGCATGAATGTGTTTGAATCTGTTTAGTGGCTGTCAGTCTTTGAAATGGGAAATCAGCTACCCGAAAAAAAAATGTTAAGCAAACAATGAGATTTTTTTCATTGTGTGTTTTCCATCTGAGATGTATAGAGCAGTTTCAAAAGATTACTCAAAACCAAATCAGAGAGTAATGTTAATATTTTAGCCAAATTGGTTGGGGGGAAAAAATGTAGTGCAGACAAAGCTCCTGAAATTAACTAATGTGGTTTTCATTATATTTTTTAAATACCTTTTTGCGCCTTCTAGTTTTGCCCTGATGTTCTGAATTCTTGTTCGATTCCATTCCCGTCGTAAGGTCACTTAAGTAACTTGACAATCTCATTGGATCAGTGGTGCTCTGAAATGTGGATTATGATTATTCTGCCAAGAGCTACATTAATTTAAACTGCCATCTATCACCACTTACAACACCCCTCATTTCCACTTTTCGCCTAAAGAAAAAGACCTGTTTGTTCTTGAAAACTTGTGCACTTTGACTTTTGCAACGTCCTGATTGTCTAATAATAATAATACATTTGGCATCTTGTTTTGTCTGTACTATCATTTTTTAAGGAAGTATTTTCTCTCTGACGTGCAGATTGGCAGCCTCCTAATTCCTCCTCTCCCCCCATAACCTTATCGAGAACATGGGGGTCTTTTTTATTCTTTATTTTTTTAACATTGTCCATTTACTAATCCTAATGTTTAAAAAGCCGAAAATTTAGAGGGGGGAGGGTGAGAAGATTAGTGTCTTGGAAAGATAAGATTAGAATTCAACACATCAAGTCAGTGGTGACCAGAGAACAGCTTTCTTAAACACATATTCATGCTGGCAACACAGTCTTTCAAGTCCTTTGATAATTACTTGCCAAAAAAATAATAATCTGTTCCCATGTATAGAACACTGATGACCTTAATAATTGTACAATTTTAGGGACCTTTGATTGCAACGGCTTTTACAAATGGATACCATTGAAACGTTACACATGGTTGGTTGCCATCTCACTTTGAGGTATTACAATATATACCATTTGTATTTTATGCTAAGCTACTATGTCCCCTATATATTTTAAATTAAGAAAACACCTTTTGATTTTCACTTTCTTTTTTCCTTGGCCTTTAATCATTCCTTTTTGCAATTGTTTATTTTAAAAATCAATCTTGTGGGTTGGAAACTGGAAGAGAATCAGGAGCTAGAACCCAACAAAGTTAGTGTTTTCACATTTATTAAGCTTAGAGCAGTTGCTGGCATTCTTTAAAACCCAAAGGAATAAATGATGATTCCAGAAGTCTTTGGGGAAACAAATGAAAAAGTGTCAGTAGGCAGCATTGCTGTGAGGATTACGGATTTGCTATGAATGCAGTTTTCTAAAAATAAGTGAGCACCGTTGCTTTATTGCAAAGAAAACCATAATTCATAATTAAGTACTGTACCAAATATTACAGCTATGAGATAACATTGTTACTAGTAACCATAGAGCAATTATCTAGATTAAAAAATTAAACCTAAGCAAATTAAATTAAAGACATTACCTTAGTATTTGGATCACTGCCAGTTTCCTACCCTTTTAACTGAGCTTGAGTTAATTACATGTTTAAAAAAAAATTGTTTGGCCTTTTGGCATATTCATTTTTGCAAATGAATATTCTTATACCTCTAATAGTGTAAATTAAAAAGTCAGTCAATACAAAATAAAAGTTATGCCTATTAAACCATGTGTTTACCTTTGTAGTTTACATTTTTCTATACGGATACAAAATACATTTAAATGTCAAATTTTATTTCTATTGATTCTTAGCTAGGAATAAATCTGATCAGTCACATTTTAAATTTCAAATAAATCTATGGAATTAAAATCATAATTACAGAGGGGAGGGGGATTGTTACAATACATGTGGAGGGTACTTAAATGTGTATGTGTATCTACCAATATATGCAACAAAAAAAAAACCCTACCTAGAAAAACAGCCTCCCCCCACACACACACACACACATACACACCCCTTAACCATCAAGCCATGATCACCCCACAAAACGCCCATTGATGCTGGGCTGCATGATTTTTGTATCTAATAGAGATAGTACATTGATCAGTTTATAACTATTACTATGTTATGATCTCCTTTAATGTATGACAAGAAATGGTCATGTGTATCTCCTGCATAAATGTGTATTTTAAATTTTTAAGAATGTTTATATATATAAAAATATAATTTTTATGGGGAGAGTAAAATATACAAGCACTCATTTTTAATCCTAGTTATTTCTGGTAACGTTATAGAGTGTGTATACACACAGACACACACGGTAATTGGCTTATATTTTAATAATAATACTATTTAATTTAATAATATTTTCACGATTGTTGTGTCCATATCCTTCATAAAGACAAGCCATGGAGTTCAAAGCATGTTGGGGATTTTTAAAGAAATAGTAATTTGAACTAATAATGCCGCAAGACAGGAAATGTTAACAAAATTAATATATTGCTATCATCTTAAACCTACCACAGCACATCAACTGTAACCATTATTTACTGGCCAGTGTTACAAGTGCAATCATTAATGACTTAAAAACAGAAATAGCTGTTAACACTGCTAATTACTAATTAAAATCGATTTGGGGGGGGGGGGATTGTCCGTATTATTAATTTCTCAAGGACTATTGAGTTTGAAATTTGTAATTGTGACAGTGCCTTCCAAAATATACTTCCACTTATCTCACTATGGTTTCCTCTTCCATCTGTGGGCAGGCTCCACTGCTCCAGCTTACAAGGGGCTGCTGGTATAGTGGTTCTCCACATGCCGAGGCCTTTCTGTAAAGCAAAAATCTCATCTTGATACTGAGATGGGATGTGATAGTATTTGAACTGGGTCTTTAAAAATTACATTACTTAAAATGAATTGCAGTGAATTTCCTGTCAAAGTTCAGCCCTTCTGCATACTCTGTGTGTGCAAGCTTTCAGGTCTGCCAGCATATCCCTCATCTCCCTCCTGCTGGAATACAACTCAGGATACACCTGCACGGCAGCCACAGGTGTGATTTGCAGCTCGTGCAGACGTTTCTGTGCTAGCTGTGCTCTAGCTAGCTCACTAAAGTGAGGACACTGCAGCACAAGCCCACCTGTGTACGTACTCGCTTGTGCAGCCCATGCTGAAACCCACTTGCTTGTTTTTAGCAAGCTCGCTAGAGCAGTGGTTCTCAGACTGGGATTAGGCAGAGATCTTCCAGGTGGTACATCAGCTCATCTAGGTATTTGCCTAGTTTTACAACAGGCTACATAAAAAGCTCTAACAAAGTCAATACAACTAAAATTTCATACAGGAATGACTTGTGTATGCTGCTCTACATACTATACACTGAAATGTAAGTACAATATTTATATTCCAATAGATGTATAGTATATGGTATAAATGAGAAAGTAAGCAACATTTCAGTAATTGTGTGCTGTGTGACACTTTTATGTCTGATTTTGTAAGCAAGTAGTTTTTAAGTGGGGTGAAACTTGGAGTACACAAGACAAATCAGACTCCTGAAAGGGGTCCTGTCATCTGGAAAGGTTGAGAGGTGCTGCGCTAGAGTACATCTACACGAGATGCAAATCACACCCCTGCCTGCCTGCACTGTAGATAGACCCTCAACTGCAGGAGTGTTTTTTTATTTTTGTCATAATTAAAATCATTTCTGTAGTGAAGTTTAAATAATAATTACCCCCCTCTGTCCCAATCCTGGAAAAATTGACCTAGAAGAGTAGTCCTGTTGCACTCAGTTGGATTACTGACATACGAAATTGTCTGTCTGCAGGATCGGTGAGTTAGGTGTTACACATCCACTTATAAAAGTGATCATTCGGTTGAAATGTACCCATTTAAAAGTTATCATCTAGAAAGTACTTGAACAGTTTTAGAAATATGCATGTTATAAAGCTAGGTAAACTCTGTGACTGGTGCATAAGGAGATTTTCCAGTACTTCTGATGAATCTAGTAATATTTTATTGTTCCCAAATATTAGTGAACAAAAACCAAACAAACAAAAACCACCCTGTAAAAGTACAAAAGGAGCTTGTCAAAGGAGCACTGAATTTGAAACTGAGGTATTTACTTTACCTTTGTAAATGTATTTGAAAGAGAAGATCGATAGCTTAAATTCTGCTCTGCTATACTTTTCATTCCAGAGTAACCCCATAAACTTCAATGATGTCACTCTGGATTGACACCATGTGATTTAGAACAGATTATGGCCCAAAACACAGGTGTCAAATGTTTAAGTACACTTCTCATTTTGATATTAAAAATTTTGCACAGTTCCCATGCATTGGCCCTTTGCCATGCGGACATCACCTGCTATTTACATAAACTGAATAGGTCATGTTTAGACTAGCTCTGTTCACTTTTTGTATTTAAGTGATGTTACCTATTACACATATTAATAGTGGGTTTGATACTGAAAAGCACTGAGCTCCCAGTGACTTCAACAAGAGCTACTGGTCCTCAGCACATCCCTGGGTCAGGTCTATTGTATGTCAAGGTTATACTGCGTGGCATTAATTGCACAAAATAACATACAAAGACCTGCCCAGGAATTCCACTGAGCTATTTACAAATATAGGTACAGAACAATCCCCGTGAGGAACTCCATTAGATTTGGGAACTTCTGTTACTCTCAAAAAAATTGGTTATGTTATATGTTCTTTTTATCCTTTATAGAGAATATCTGGATGTCCAGGCAAGACAGGGCGAAGTTTCTGAATGGTCCCATGTTCAGGTGATATCATCAGACTTTGAGCACTACATCATCACCAATAACATAAATAAACTGGAGGTGGCACTCTATGGACTTAGGTTGTTTAAAATCTCTCTCATCATCTCATGAATCTGCTGTACTATAAAAACAGCTTTTAAAATATGTATATATAATCCATTTCTCTTTTGTTTTATTTTCTTGATGGGTTCCCCCCCCTCTTAAATCTATTTGAATCACATTTTTTCAACGCATTTGACATACTCTCGTAGTCGTGTAGTTCTAATTTGTGTATCTAGTAAAAGCCTAACCATAGTGTAACTGTTTATATTAAGGGGTTTTCTTTTCTTTTTTCCTTCCTTTTTACTTTTGTTTTATGTAGTTGTTGCTTAAAGGATGCTGAGATGATAACATGAGTCTCAGTCTTTTGGTACCAATTCTGAAACTGTAAAAACTTTTCAGGTGGAATTTTAGCACACACTGAATTAGAAGTAGAGCAAGAGCAGCGGGTGAGCTGAAGTCAAGTTTTTAGTTTGCGTTGTATGGGAGCTGAGAGGGTAGCTGAATAGCAGGATCTCTAGCCGTTCTTTTGATTTGTGACGTCTTTGTTAACCTAATTATATCTATTTTCGGCAATAAGGTAAGGACTGCAAAATTTTTTGTGTCCTTCTTTTTCTATAAGTGCTTTTTTTGGTTGAAAGAGGTGATATAAGGTTTTTTGAAATTGTGAATTCTGAAAAAAAAACTGTAAATACAATTCCATTAACTACATATAAACTATTAAGAAAGAGAAATACAAAATATTTTTGTGATGGAGTCAGTCTAAGGCAGTTTCTCTACTAAATGGAAGAAAAAAAGTTTTAAACGTTTAGATCAACTGCCAGAGC
The DNA here is from genome assembly GCF_027887155.1 of Malaclemys terrapin pileata. NCBI lineage: Eukaryota > Metazoa > Chordata > Testudines > Emydidae > Malaclemys > Malaclemys terrapin. The sequence continues at coordinate 8,663,430 of NC_071522.1, read as the reverse complement.
TGGCCCATGAGAGTTAGATTAACACTGTTTAGCTTGCTCTGTAGGTGTGTTAGACCTTATAACTGTACTAGCGTCATACCAGCATATTAACTAGTCATATGTGCACAGCTTAAAAGGTAACAGTTTAGTTATATTTTTTAATTTAAGAACGGCTTTTTCCCAAGACTGAAAAAGAAGCTACAATTTTAATATTTAAAGTATTTAAAGTTTGAAGCACACCTTTATTAGTCATTATTTTAAATTAGATCAACTTGCTGTCCAGTCATTTCAGCTGCTCTGCATGTCCTATAAAGCTCTGACAGAGAAGAGATTCCTCTTCAGTGTCGAACATGCCATAGGAGGAGCAGTGTTAAAGCTTGCATTATACCTTTTATCCATTATTTTCTATATTAACAAATTAGGAAAGCAACCTTTTTATTGTTTGTTTGTTTGGAATACCTCAGTGCTACAAGTATCACCCTAGAAGCGACAGAAGATTTTAATTTATTGTAGATGTAAACAGAATTAAAAAATATAAAAAAGTATAAAACATCATTGCACTGTGACTGGTAGGGGGAAAAACTGACAGTTTCCTATTTGCACATGTTTAATATTTGGCTGTTATATATATGGTCCTCTGTTGGGGGAGGAAACTTATGAAGGATATTTTTTAATTTAATTTTTTTAATATTGGTAAATAGGCCTGCAACAGCAAAATAGAAGTACAACATGGTAGGTGGCATTAAGAACATACTGTAGTATGGATATATTTCTTCTTTTTTTAACGTAATATTGACAAGTTTTATTAATATTTTTTTAAATTGTTACGTTTATAAATTTGGTACTTTAGGTACAGCCAGTATAAGACACTGAATGCGACATTTGTTAAAAAGAGCTGCTGCACTCCTATTTTTGTAAATTTTACTAACAAGTAGACTAATGTAGACATTCAATAGACCAGGTAGAGCAAGGCATCATAATGCTATCTGAATGGGAAAAAAACCTTGTTTTTCTTGTTTTTTAAAAATGAAATCATGCTTTTTTTGTGTAATAATTTAGGTTGGGTTTTTTTGGTTTTTTTGTTTTCTTATTTCAGAACAACCAGGTTTAAGCAAAATGCTGGACGCTTTTTAAATATTGAGACTTGATCAAGTAATAAAATAACAGTTCTTTAAAAAATAAAAATAATAAAAAAAAACAAACCAAATTCCCTGAGATCCAATGTATAAGTCAGGGAATTTTTTATTAATATTTTGTCAATGTTGATGACGTACTGTACTACCATTTGTTTTTCCTCTCCATTCCCTATCACCTCATAGAATATTCTTTGTTGATCATTGTTGTATGTTAATAGTGTATAAAATGGCTATCTTGTAAGAGTGCTGTCCTGATGCTAGTGTAGTGAATTTTCCCCCTCCTCTTTCTCTCTTCCTCTTCTAGTACATATTGGTAGGTGTATTGTAATTAAGGTTAAAAATTTAGATGTAGTTATTCAGATTTAGGACCAGTAAGGATAGAACTTTCTCTTATTTAAGACAAAAATGCTAATAATTTTGGGCAGTTTCTTCCTTTTTTCCCGTCTTTTTATTTTATTTTTTGCTGATCTGATGTGGTTTCAACTAACCAAAGGTCTCACAATGTTAAAAATGCTGGCAAACTCCTAAAGCATTTTGTAGATCCCCACCCTTGACTTTAAAAAGGGGGTGTGCCATACTACCTTAAATGCTAATGCTAGATATGCAAAACTGGATTTTTTTAATTTATTTTTTAAAAGAGGGAGGCATGGTATATTAAAATGATTTTACTAAGAGAAAAAAATATTTTTTTAAGAATGCTCAGAAGAAATTGATAATCTGTGTGAATATGTTTTAGATGTTTATATACCTTTTGAAAAGTCCCAGTGGCCCATAGCACAAATATTGTGGAACCTGATATGTTTTTGATGTGGCTACCTAGACTAAGGTTCACTTTAGTCCCCCACTCATTTAGAAGTCCATTTCGAAGGATTTTCTTTGTAAATTATTTTAGCACAAAGGTTCAGCTACATCTTTATTTTAGTCAAGCACAGTGGCGAATGCACTGATACAACTGATCTTGCCCATTTAGAACTGTTACCCTGGGAGTTATCAGAGAGAGACTCCTGCCTGGTTGTGCAAATGGGCAACAAAAAATAGCTCCTACTCCCCCATGAAGTCCACTATTAACATAGAGACGGGTTTTCCTGTCCCTGTCCAGATTGGGATACGCCCTACCCATTTCTGGTAGACCTGCAGTATGATACAAAGTGCTGATACGGTGGGACAACTTTTGTTACTAAACACAATGTAAATTTTGGAGGGATTGCAGTATCGAGGGTAACTACCCTCCTCCCCCCACCCCAAAAAATAATAATCATTTGTGATTGACTTGATTAAAATGAAGACTAATCTATTTGTCCTTTTTGTTTTCTATACTTCATAATGTTCATTTTAATTTGAATTTGTAGCTTGGACTTTAAGGTAGCATGGCTCTGTTGCTGTAATTTTTTTCTTCATTGTACAGCAGTATACAGCTGGTGAATGTTACACATCTTGCTAGATTAGTTTAAATCATTGGGTAATTATGGGTAATAATGACCTGAAAGGTGTTCGGATTTTTTTCTTCCCCCTGCTATAAAACCTGTAATGCTATTTTGACCTTTAGTGTGAATGAGGGCTAGTGACTTCAGCCACAAAAACCATCCTGTTTCATTCTGCCATTCACTCAATGCAACATAATCTATAATAAAGCAATATTGTTTATTACATTTTTATTGACGGTCAGCCATGGTTATATATGATATTGCATATGAAATTGTTTACAAAAAAACACTAACTCATAGTTATCTTTTATGCTGTGGAAATGTCTCCTGGGTGGAACTTTTATGGATGATTTTTTTTTCCTGAGTGTTTTTTAAAAGCAAAACAGATGAGACAGGAAAATGAAAGTTAGTGTAAGTTTGGGAGACGGTGCATTGAAGACACACGGGCAGATTCTGGAGTCTGCATACATACACTGTAGAGTTTCATAAGTACAGAATCTAATTCAAACCCATTTTTGTGTGTGAACACTACATGAGGAGATTCTGTAAGCTAAGCAATACTTTAATACTGTAATAAAATTTACCAAAAACAAGTAGTTAAGAAAGTCAATCTAAGTGATCTGTTCACAAGTTTCCAAACAATCAGAATGTATTGTCTTGACAGAATTTCATTTCAGTGTAAAAATCAAAGCTAAAAAACTTTGACAAGAAGCAGGAGTCACCCATGTTATAAAACTGTATTCTGTACATACTCTGACACCACGTGTGGGATCTCTGTGTGTCATTTTGACTGTAGTGGATAGCAAATATAATTCATTATATGTTGTACGAGTTCTGAATTCCATCAGTAATAGAATGCAAGTCTAAGCATTTCCGGTGGTCATAAATGTACCTAAACAAACTATGGCACAGTGGCAGGCCTAGCCCTTCCTTTTATACTTTAGTATGAACTGATGAGAACTTTGGTAGTGACTTTTTTTTTTTAAACTATATATACACACACATATACATATATCTGTATCTATATATCAAGCATCTTTCAGGTCTCTGTGTATGGCTTTCTAAAGCCCTGTTGTAAAATACTATGTGGATGGGGGTCTCTCACATCACAGATGTGGAAAGTATAATTTTATATTTGTATTTTCAAATAAATAAGTTTGTGAAAGGTTTCCATCCTCTACTGTGGTCCAGAAATCAATGTGTTTGTCTGACAAAAAAATAAAATAAACTGTTTTGAACAGAGTTGTGGAGTCCCCTTCATTATGAGTGAGTGTGAAATGTATTGGTGTATACCATAGGGTCAGCATTGGTTATCATCTTTTCCCCTTCTGCTGCTCTTACCTTACTATGTTCATACTCTTCATACACATTAGAAGCAGGTGGGCAGTTGCTGATTGTATGTTTTTCTGCTGTGCTTAGCTGGAACAATGAGCACAAAAATCTAGTTATCACCAAGAAAACAACCTTCATGCCATGTAAGTTCATGTGTCCTCCCGAGCAGATGTGGGAAATGCAGAGCACTTTCTCTATTACATTAGAAAATGATGATACACTGTCTTTTGTGTGACACAGTCTTAATCAAGGGGGAAGTTATAGTAATTACATAGGGGTATTTCTAATGCTCCTGCCTCCAGTGTGGTAGTGTGTATCTATTTCAAACTGCAGCAGGTTGAGGTAGAGTTGAATTATACATAACAATATACACAAATACCCATCTAGATTTTTTTCCTTGGGCTGGTGTGGTTTCAACAAACCATCTAGAGATACAGATAATACCTCTGTCTAGCTCTATGGAAAGAGAAAGATGTCTTTTTTGCTATCTATGGGTTCAGACAGCTCACTACAGCTAGAATTATGTGAAGATAACTCTAGAGCAGTGGCTCTCACAGCTAGAGAAGGATCTCTATAGATGTATATAGATTGCAATGGATTCTGTAGATGGGGTGGATGGCTATAGATAGAGAAAAGCTCTACTGCTTAGAGGGCCATCTCTACGCCTAATGATAAATCTCTAGCTAGAAAAGACTTTCTGTAGAGCTAGATCTCTAGGTATAGAAATAGATCTAGATGGGGAGAATGAGCGCTCTCACACACTACGTATAGATATTGATATTTGCCATTGGAAGCCAGATTTCCCCATACAGTTGGTATGTACAGGAAGCAACATTACTTAAAATGGACATTTTTCTGCCTGTAGTAGTTACATGTTTGATTGCGCTATGGTCAGACTAGGAAAGCCATAAGCATCCACTTTTAAAATTATTCCGATTGTATTACATTTTTCTGGTTGAACATACAGACTCAATGCTCCTAGCTCTGTGAAATTCAAGCTCTGGGGGATTACTTTGCCCACCTCTAACCTGCTTTTTTTTTAAAATAGGTACCTGCATCTCCTCAGGGAGACTTCATATTTTAAAATATCTGTTATCCTCACTCACTCTCGTGCTTTAGTAGGAATTGTGTTTGACTAATTGGAAAGGACACAGTTTAACTGATTTGTGTACAAAATCTGTTTTCCCCAGGCTTTTATCTGACTCTGTAACAGAAGTTTAGTGTCTGTTGGATATAGGCAGGAGCATTCTTACAATTTCTTTCCTCCAAAGGTGAATCTGCTATAATAATACTTTATGCAAGGATTGCAAAGTGTTTTATGGAGCTGGATATTAACAACAGAGAAAGAAATGCAGCTGTTAAATTTCTTGTTCACAGCAAAAGAGAGTGGCAACTGGCTAAGAGACAAACCCAGTTCTCATTCCTCCACGCTTGTGCTTTAACCACACTACCTCCTTTCCTATCCTTTCTCCTCGCTAACCTTTGCTTTTTATATCTATTTGTTAGTTTATGGCTTATTTTAAAGTCATTTTGGTGTGGAGAGGTGTCTTAAGTGCTCTGAAAGCAAGGCCTGAAAAAAATTCATCTGCCTGGGGGAGGGAGTAATGCGAGTGTATGCATGCATGCACCGGTAGAAAATAGGAATTGATAAATTGACATACCGTATCCAACGACTCATCCAGTCTCCTGTCTCCAACAAGGGCCAGTGCCTGAAAGCCTGCTGTGGGAAGTGATGAAATACAAGTGGGAGAGCTTGATGAGGGTCAGACAAACAGAGATGCACACACTACCTAAAGAGCAAGTCTAGGCTGAGACGTTGGAGGAGAGGAATATCTAAAAGTATAGATGTAGCAGAATTAGAAGACACATACAACATTCTTCGCTAGAATGTGTGATGCCCAGAAAAGTGAAGGAAGCATAACAAAGGCAAGTTACAGTTTTAAAGCATATTAGATCATTAAATGCACTACCCAGTAAATAGTTGTGCCTTTAAATTGCAACAGCTGTGACAGCACAGGCTCATTCTCTACCGGAGGGACTCTTGTACACTGTAAGAGCAAATGATTGTGTAACAGACACCTAGCAATGTAGCCTTTACTGGCCCACCCAAGACACTGCACTGCTAATTGAGATCTGATTAAGGCATAGCCTGCGATGTGCCAGCCAATGGCAGTAGGCTGGTCTCAGTGCCTGAGGCCTGCAGCACGATTGGTGTCAAGGCTGTGGAAGCAGACATGGTAAATCTGCAACTAAGTGGTCAATATAACCCTTCAGCCCTACTCTACACTAGAAAAATTACTTGTTGCTGATAAGTGACAGCCCCGATTCAGCTGAATGCTGCTTTAAAGCAGACCAGAATAAAAAGGGTTCTGCACGGTTTCAGAAAACCATGGCAGACTTGCTCTAAGCGTGTTTTAACCAGCATTTTCTGAACTGGTTTTGTCCTGCTCTCTATCACAGAGAAACAGTTAATCTGAACCCATAGCTGACACTGCTCATCAGTAACATCTAATTTTTATAATGTAAATGAGCCGCAGAGACTAGAATGGGAATTTCAAGGCACACAATGCTATGTATTCTGTGCTGGAGCTAAAGAAAAAGAAAGTAATAAACCCTCAATGTCCAATTTAATTTAGCAGAATAATTCCACTGAATTTCTCCACTAACAGCATACACTGATGTTGAGTCTCTAAAAAGTGAACATGAGTGCAACTGGTGATGTCCAGAGTCAAGCCAGAAGACGAATGGTGCTCCTAAAACAAGTATTAACAAGAGGTGCCACCAGGATCAATAGGAAGAACAATAAAGAACACTGGTAGAAAGTGACAAAAGAAAATTGCAGTGTCTTTCAGACTTTACAATACAATGAAGAAAACAAGGTGCTATAATATTCTAGATCAGAAATACACAAAAGAATTGATTTTTAAACAAAGCCCTCTAAAGAGATAATAACCACGTAATGCATTGTATGACCTCTTCATGAAGATACCTGCACTTTTTTGGCACTTTACAAACCATGAGCTATAGTCAAACCTCTTTAAAAGTGCACCAGATTAACTAAATCAATTTAAAATTGATCTAGGCTCGTGGGTCTCAAACTTTTCACAGACCACTTGAAATTTGCTGAGGGTCTCGGCAGACCACTTAATGATCTTTCCAAATGTTGTTTGTACCATTAGCTATCTATTGTAAAGCACTTTGGATAAAAGCGCTATATTAAAAAAAAAAACTTAATCACCTTTTTTGTTCTACAAATAAAAGCACACAACTCATATTTTAATATCAGTCATCTTACCTTTCTAATGTGATGGATGTGTCCCCTCTCCCCCACCAGGGCAGCCCCCAAGCTGGGGCTGGGATGGAGGGGGCTCTCTCCCCGGCAGCCGCAGCCCCCAAGCCGGGGCAAGTCGCCTCTTTCTCTGGCCGCTGCAGCCCTGCACATCCCAAATGCCCCCCTCCCCCTCTTCTCGCCCTGTTGCCCCCTCCCACCTGCCCCCTATCCCCCCCCCACACACACCTTACATGTACATTGTCTCCAGGGTCCAGGCGGCTGGGAGTTTCCCCTTGTAAAGCCAGCTGTAATTATTTACTTGGGGAATAAGAGCCCTGCTGGCCTACAGAGAGGAGGAGGAGGGAAATGAATCTGGTTTTTAATAGAAGGGAATCCAGGAATGATGGTGACCCTCAAACTGTGCAGGGCTACTCCCTGATGATAGCTTCACTCCCACTGAAAATTAGGAGACAGCGGGCATTTTGAAAGAAGGCAGTTCTTTATGGAATTCTCTACAGAAGGACATTACTTGGCAGCCTCTTTTGAAGAAGAATTTTTCAGTTATGAATAATGGCCCAAAAAGATACTTCACCCATGCACATGGTGTTAAATAATTTTAGAGGACCCCATTTTAAATTAATTGTAACTCCAACTAACACCTTTACTTGTAAGTTCTCAGAACATCCATTCTGTCCTTAAAGAGTAAGTATTCTAAGTTTGGAGAGAATACGCTGTATTCTACCTGCGTATCAAAGCAGCAGAATCCAAAACAACTCCGCCTTAGCTATGGGACTATGACTTGTGCTTCCCTAACACTAGTAAATGAACAATAAAGGCTACCTTCTTCTATTTTCATTCTCCTCCTTAAAACTTATGCTATACCAATGTGTAGATGTTCAGAGGTATTCCAGAGAGGTGTACAAGGTAACTTACAATAATTGGTCTTTACCATTTTGTCTACAAATCTATTATTTCTTTGTATAATACCAGCCACGTGCTAAATGCTTTGTGGCCCAAGAACCTTATCTTGATACTTGCCCATATAGCTTCCAGTGCAATCATTAACCCCTTTTCTATAGTTACTAGCATAGCACAGTGTTGGAGGGTCTTTTTGAAGCTTTAAGCTATAAAAATAATTAAAGGCTACTCATGAAGTTATTTACTTCATTGCAACCCCATCAAAATAATCTAGTGAAAACACTTTTACCACCAGTTGTATTTATTGGCTCCCCCATCTGATGCCATTATACATTCTATCCACTTTCACAAACTATTTGCTCCATTGACAGTGAGACCCCCCTCCCCCCAATGGAAAAAGTGTGAAGGGATAAAAGTTTTCTCTCTCTCTCTCTCTCTCTCACACACACACACACACACTCTCTGTCTCTCAATCTCCTGTAGTTGGCTGACTTCCAGAGTCCCCATAAAAAATAAACCGCTGCTGTTAACTTGTCATCTCACTGACTCTACTAATCCTATTTTGCGTCAGGGTAGCGGTTGACAATATGCTACCAAGATGGTTAGCTTCGTTCCTAAGTAACATACACATGCTTGCTGTTTATTTTTCTCATTAGGACCAACATGCATTGTCTGGCTTCACACCCTGTTAACAGCTAACATATTCCACCAGAGGTTTTATTTTTGCTGTTGGAGTAGAGCAGAGCCAACATTTTTCCTTCAATATTCATGAAGTTTTATCCAGGATGGCACTAGCTTCCACCAGAGCAGCAATCAAAGCAATGGGAAAGACTTCGCACTTACATGGGGCAGCATGTTCTAGTGCAGCGAGTACACCTGGTACAGCCACTGACCTTGGGCATCACCTCTGTACCTCAGTCGTCTCATCATCAATAAGCAGAAGGGGTGAAGTTTGTGGTTGAAACTTTATGTCCGTGCAAGGTGCTGCCGTTACGTTGCATGCACCCCAGGTAAAAAACAGTGGGCATTTTAATTACAAAAAGTTGTGACCACATTCAGCGCTGGACATTTGCAGGAATAATTTAAGGTGGGGGGAAAAGGAAGGGAGCCCCCCCCGCTACTTTGCCAAAGGAAATGCATCTCTTTACAAAGCCCACCCCCAAATTCCATACCTGGCCCTTGGCCAAAGGGCCCAAAGCAGAGGGAATGCTATTCCAATTCCAGCCTTAGAAAGAAACCCTGAACTCCTCAGACCTCCATTTAAAGAGCAGATAAAGAAAGCAGCAGTGTTTTGCTGTTAAGAACTGTACCAACCCTGGCTCACAGAACTAGGTGGTCAACAGGTGCCTTTCTTTTCCTGAAGCGTTATTGAAATACCCCCATCCAATGCCCCATGCATGTGGACAAGGGACCTTCTATGCAGATAGCATCAGGTACACGTGGAGCCAGCACTCCTCGGTCCCTCTCAGCTCAACACCATGAGGAAAATGCTCTCCTTGGGTTTTATACCACAAGGGGCTTTCAAGGCAGATACATAATCTTCTCTTCAACTCATGCAGAAAGCAAGAGTTATAGCTGGGCAGTGCTGGTTGCTGATGCCCAGATGGTGCTGCTGGCACTCACTGAAATATCACCTGGTGACTGGCAGTTTTGGACTGATTAGATAGTTAACCTCTAGTTGTCGATCAGTGAAAACAATGGAGAAGAGGGTTATATGGGTTCAAGAAACAAATATACAGCGAATGCATAAGTGGTAGCCTTGAGCCTATACAATTCATGTGGCCTCAAAGGGCCCTATTCCCCCTGGCCACAGCCTGCCTCTCAGCTCACAGCCCAGCCGCAGTCCAATCCATCTCTGGGGCCAGAGAACAGATTGAATTCCCTCACTGCCATCTCCCACTCCACGCAACGAATGCTAGGTTCACAGCGGCAATAAATAGGACCAGGGAGGGATTCGCCACACCCTGAAACGCAGGTTTGGCCCAAGCGAGGAGGGAAATGACCGGGACTGTATATACAAGTTACTTCGCAGACAGCCCTACAAAGCCTAGGCCATGTGCCTACCAGCATCGAATCAGGGGCGCTAATACCCCATTGTCAACAATAGAAAAAGGCAGTATGCGGCCCTGTAATTAAAGCCTGTAAAGCATGTGGACAAGGGGGTTGAATTAAGCTTGCAGAGGCAGCCTGAATTCTAGCATTTCTTAACTTTCGATTGCTTGATTTTTTTTTTTTTAAATAATGTTTTTTAATATCATTTCGTGTATGTAATTCAGTATAGATTGTTATATGTCCCTCATCACCACAATATCAGAGGCAGAGCTGGCGTTAGGCATAAGCAGACTAAGCAATTGCTTAGGGCCCCTGTAGCAGTTGGAAAAGCCCTGCAGAGGGCTGGGGCTGGGCAAGGTAAAACCCTGGCTGATTGGGGGAAGTGGCTGCACCTGGGGCCACACCCCAAACTAAGGAACTGGGCCTTATAAAGTGGTCAGGGAAGCCAGAGGGAGACAGGCCTGGCTGCTAGGGAACTCACCCAGGGGACCTAGAGGGAGGCAGGGCTGGGGAAAGGCCTTAGGAGCTAGGAAACCCTAGGCCAGCAACTCCCCGGGCTGCAAGGCCTATTCTCGGCCTCCTAGGTATTGGACTTGCAGTGGGACAGCCCGAGGGTGGGTAAAGGCAGCCAGTCCAAACCCCTTGTTGCCCGTGATGATTGGCTGATAGACTACAGTCCGCCCCAGGGCATGGGGCCTAAACAGAGACTGGCAGTAGACTGAGGCGACATGGGGATAGGGAGTGGGGTTTCCCCTTGGGTGGGGAAACCTAGTAAGACTGTGGGTACTGCAGGAGGCAGAACCCTGAGATAAGGGCACTGGGGTCCTGGGAGGGACACCGGGGCCAACGGCCCATGGATCACCGGCCTGCAGAGGGCACTCCTGGGTCGAAGAGCTAATTCCTGAGGACGACCAGGAGGAGGCGCTGCAGGGGTGAGCTTGTCTTTGCTACAGCCCCAAGCAGCTCCAGGGAGCCACCTCTTAATTATTAGTGGGTGTAGGAGGGGCAAAAATATTCCTACTTAGGGCCCCCAACAGGCTAGCACCAGCACTGATCAGGAGGCACTGGAAGTTAGTTACACTAACATAAAACTGAAGTAATTCCATTGACTAATAGTTGCTCCAGCTCTGCACTGGTATATGAGAGTCCAAGTCCTAGTTTCAGCTCAGATCCAGTATTTTGTAAAATCCTTGCAGTGATAGAGTGCATGAGAAACAAAAAGGAAGGATTCTCTTCCCTTTAATAGACCCTTCAGAACTGCAAAGGGAAGTTCACAGCTCCCCTTTTACAGGAGGAATGAGAGCAGAGCAATACCTTTTCTTCCAGGTAGTTTGGCGGTATTGTTGCCCAGAGCAGGTACCAATACTCCAGTAATGAGTGGCAGCAGGATGTGGAGAATTATAAGAGCAGTTGGGCCACCTGGAAGGCAGTCAGAATTCAGTCTGCTAACTAGATGATCTCAACTCTGAGTTTTTGATGCTGAAGGTCAGCTCGCTGCTGGATGCAGGATAGACTTGTCTCTGGAAAGCAGTCAACACATCAGCCCCTTAATGGCATTGATGATTAGTGAAGCACCAAGGGAAAAATTAGATTAGAAAAACAAATGAAAATAATTTAGGAAGTACTGTTTATTCTTTGTGGAAGACGCTGCCATATCCAGACTGCAGGAAACAATTTGGACTTCAATCCAGAAGAAAAGGAGCCCCGGTCTGGAGTACATTAGTGTGGTGGGAGGCCGGGAATAGCAGCCACTTAACCCTGTCATTCAGCAAACATTAGTGAATTATGAGTGTATTATATGTTGGGTTATGTGTTTTGTGAAATGCCTGGAGGCTTGCTAGAGCGGCACTAAAATGCTATTGGGCGTCTCTGTCAAAATGTAAATTTTTATACCGACTCTGAAATAAAAATAAGATTTCGTGTTCGCCTCCCAGCTACTGAAATCAAATCGCAGCCAAAGCCAGAGTTGTAAAATAAGCAAAAATTTCCCTTCCTGTCAAATTAGTTCCCTGATAAAGAAAACAAGTGATATAAATGTGATTTACTTCCTTTTCCTCCTGTCATAAACATTTATGGCTGAGAAGTAACAATGGGTTTAAAAAGGCAGTCACAGCTCTTTGATTTTTTTTGCAGTGCAACCTGTGCTGGAGTTGGGTTTGATATATGTATAAAAAAGGATCGAGCTACATTCTGCTGAGAGGTGTGGGAATTGTTTATATCAGAGTGAGTGTACGCTTATACATACATATTTCTTTATTATACACTTCTTCTGTAGACAACCCCCAGACATCTATGTATTGTACACATGCAGTTTGTGGAGATAATATCCATGTTATAATGAGAGAGGCATGTGATATGTAAATTCTATAACCACATCACCTGCTCACTAATCCATTGTGCTGGGACTTATTGTAATCTTCTAAACAGCCCAGCAGCTTCAAACAGCCAGTTTTTAAAAATCAACCTGATAGAGCATGGTTTCATCCCCCTTCACCTCAAATTACACCTGCCCGAGGCATCAAACAGTTTCTCCCAAGATATTTTGCTTCTTTCACTACCAATCTTAGCCAGAATCCAGATGTGTAGAGGTTTGTTCTACAAATTACTGAGTTTTTGATTAAAAATTAGGTTAAGGGGTTAGTTTGGAGGGAAGATTCTGGCTGGTTCTCATTTTACCCAGCATGGTTTCCTCTCCTCCCTAGCTAATTTATCATTTTCTTTAACCATTATTTTGTATTCAGTGGGACCTTTGGAGATGCAGATCCCTAACTGTGACATTCCTGTGGAGTTCAGTGGAGAAGAAAGAATTCAACTAAGAGAAACAATCTGAAGAAAGAATCTTATTCTCCCTCTTACCCATAGTCTTTCCTGCACACCCATAGTCTTTCCTGCACACCCCTCTCCTCAGAGAGCTAACTTAGCTCTGATGGTGCTATCCTGCACTACAGTGGAGAAGAAACTCATCTAAAGGCAGACAAACATGGACACCAGTGGTTCCTCTAGGTTCCTCTAGGGCTGATCTTTCTTCAATAGCGCACTCCCTACAGCAAAGGCAACTTCTCTAGTGAAATCACTGGCTGGATTGTACTGACAGTACAAATTAACTAGTCACTAAACCGAAAAGCTGCTCCAGCGGTTTAGAGGATCTGGCTAATAAGGACACCTCTCATCTATACCTCGAGTCTAGAAAGAAAGGATTTCAAGCACGAATGGTCTTGAAATTTGGGAGACCCCAAGATAAGGAGACCACCACAGGAGCATGTGGCTATAGGATTGGGAAGTCCCTGTGCTACTGGACTGACATTTTCTTAGCCCATCTTTGAGCATAACTCTGACCTCTTTGCATCCCTCCACTGCCTCCCCCTTCTCTATCACATCAAACATAAGCTACTTGTCTTCACCTTCAAGGCCCTTCACAGCCAATCCCCATGCTCTCTCTCATTCACTATCAAGATGTCAACTCCCACTTCAGATTAGCTCATGAAGTCAGCCCCTCCATAGTTGGGGTTGGTCCTGCTTTGAGCTGGGGATTGGACTAGATGACCTCCTGAGGTCTCTTCCAACCCTAATCTTCTATGATCATGCATTTGTTAAATTTTCACACAAGTCCTTCCACGCTTTCTCCCACACTGCTCCACACCCATGGGAGGCACGGTCTTTAAACATCTGCAAAGCTACCTTGTTCTCCTCCTTCAAACTCTCCCTTGCTGTGATGCTTACCAAAAACTTGACAATAGTTAAGCAGCTGGTGTGCAGAGACCACTGCCCACCACACTGACCAATACTGTCTCATTGCTTTCCAGTACTCCCCTGGCTGTCTGCATTGTATCATTTGTGGCCTCTTGCCTTATACTTCGGTGGTAAGCTCTATTTGTACAGTGCCTAGCACAGTGGGGTCCTGCCGTTTTACAAGGTACTCTAGTAATACAAATAATAAATAAGAATATATTACCTTTGGCTGTCTCTATGCTTTTTGCGCCGGTATCTCCAGCGCACGTGGAGGAAGTGCCTGTGCACAAATTCTGATCCCAGGTCCAGATTTTCGTCGGAGTTCTTGCTGGTATTCTGCCACCTCTAACACCCGTGGTTTTTCCCACTTGGCACACTCCCACCCACCCCCTTTTTATGTAGTCAGTACAGAACTATCTGTGGCTACTTGCCACTGGGAACCATTTACTAATAAGTGGAAACTTGCATTTATTCCCTTCCATATCTCAGACCCCTTTCAGCACATCTGGAGCATCACGGTTAAGGAGAAACACCCTGCAGGCAGAACTGGAGTCTATGCTGGTGAGACCGCTACGTTATGCCCTCTTCACAAATGCGCTGAAAAAGGCAACTCTTCTATAACTACCCCACAGTGTTTCAGTATTTTTTTCATGGTGTAGTGGGTCTGAACATGGAGTCCAGCTGGGAAATAACTTCTCCACCCCCCCTCCCCACACCCGAGAGCTCTGCCTCTTAACCCTCAGCATGCCCTGAAGCTACTGCTTCTGCATTTCAGGAACGGTGAGGGCACCTGTTGATTGTGGACAGACTCTCCTCAAGAAACACCCCCAGAGAGAGTTGAAAAGCAGAGAGGCAGAATTCTGTCCAATTATGTTATTCTCTGTAGCAGCCAAAGGTGGGAGCCCTTGGTGTTGGTAGTGGGTCTGGTATTGGCACCAGAGTGCAAGGAGGGGCGGGCAGGAAGTCAAGTTGGTACAGGTACTGTGCTAGGGTGTAGTGCAGCTGGAAGCTCCAGCTCCAGACGGGACTAAAGAAGGGCCCCTACTAGTACCCCTTCAGAGGGGAGAGCCTGGTTCCTCCAAGACCCAGAGGTCCTTGTGCAAGATGAACAAGGCTGGTACCAGAGAGTGCTTCATGATAGCCTGAAAAGGCACTGGAGATGGTATGAAAACGTGGTCCATGCACCCCACATGCATGCTAAGGGGGACTGAGCTGAGGTATGAACAGAACGGTCCTGTGGCTGCGACCCAAGGAGGAAGGTACTGCAGTTGAGGTGGACGTCTTAGGAAAGTCCTTACGTCCAGAACCCTTCTTGCATCTACAGGGCTACTCTTCTGGCACCAACTTCGGAGCAGACTGGTGTTTGCTAGATGACCCTTTGGTGCTTGAGCTGGGGTTTTCTGGATGGGTACCGGCACCCACAAAAGCTTTGGCGACACCCGTACAGGGGCACAAGTTCTGAACTCCTTCTTCTGGAGACTCTCTCCGGGGAATGAGGTCTCTCTCTCAGCCCCATCATCTTTGCTTACCAAGGTTAAAGGCATTAGCATGGCCTGAGAAGCTGAGGCCGATGTCTGGGGGAGATTGGGACCTGGCAGGTCTCCGCGAATGCTCCACAAGAAAGAGCTTCTGCCTATCCTCCCTCAGTTTGTGAGCTCTGCTCTTAAAACTTGCCCACAGATGGGATGTGCGACTCTCTGAAGCGATTGGAATGCCTGTCGCTGAGGGGGAAAGACCTGTGGCAGATCAGACAAGGCTTGAAGCCTGGAGTCCTTGGCATAGTCCAACGAGGAAAGTTAGGGATAGAACAGCTGAGGGCAATGAAAAAGAAGTTTGAGGAGGGAAACCCCGCTCCTCTGAAAGCACAAGTGTGCTTAAAGGGAATAAAACAAAATTCAAACTAGAAGTAGTAAAACTAAAAGAACAATCACTCCCAACATAGTGGATACCACTGAACTGTCTCAACCTGAGGGTGGCTGAGAATGAACTGGAATGGCAGTAGGTTTCCGCTTGCCTCTGGCCCTTGCATAGGAGCACAAGGAGGTGTAGTGTGCAGGTTTGGACTTGCGGACACTGCTAGCTAAGATCTCCAATCGAGAGCACATGGGCACGCACACATCTTACACTTACTCTTAGCAACATATAATCAGAGAAGAACTGTACATTGAACTTGGAGAGGATAGTGGAGAGTTGATCAGGTCAGCTGATCAGGTGGGTTGGAGCCACACACTGGGGCCCAGCACAGATTCTTCCCAGTGATCATCGATAACCAGTGGAAAACTTTGCCAAATTCCATAGATTTTTTTGCTCTGATTCTGTGGGAGTATTTGTGGGATTTTGGAGGGGCACGTGAACTCAGAACTCAGAGCAAATTATGTGTCTCTATGGAATAGAATTGGGTAAAGTGAACTTTCACTCATTTCTTGACTGTTATTAAATCCTACCTCACCTCCAAGATCTTTCATCCCCCCTCTCAAATCCTCCAGTACCCACAGGTGGCCGCTCTCCCTTACCTATCTCAGAGGACCAAAAAGTCAGTCCCATACTAGAAAATAGTTAGATATGCTCTTCTCTTTAAAACCTGAAGCCTTCTCTGTGTGAAGAGTCCCTTACATTAGTTGGAGAGCTGCTGAAACAAATGGTTAATAATATTGACATTTAACCTGCCAATCAATCAATCAATCAATCATCTCCAGAGTTAACAATCCCAAGCAATGAACAGGGCCCCATTACCAAGCGTAACGTGTTTGTATGATGAGGGCTTATGGTAAATTTGTGTTTTTGAAAGACTGAGTGTGGGAATTAGAGTACAGAAAAACCCATTAAAATCTGGAAGATCAAGTGATTTTATTCCTATCTTTGAAAAACCCAAAAACATATGTGCCAAGGCAACAATGGATTCTGAAAGATGATTAAGTAAGCTAGGTAAAGGCACAAGACCAAAAGACTATTGTTGAACCTGATAGCAAGGTCAGTGGTAAAGTATAGAACCTTATGGGTTTGGGGGATTTTTTAAAATTCTGTTCCACTCTTTGTTCTTGTGCAAGATTATTATCCATTAAGCAAATGGATTTATCTGTGAAGCTGACCTGACATTTCTCCAAATCTGATTTCCAAGTTTTCTCAGCAGAAAGCTCCAGCATAGGCCACCAGCCTTAACAGGGCTGTTGTTCTGATATAAGATAGCAATTCCTTCTCCTAACCCACAGGACAAAGGGAGGGGGGAAAAGAAAGACCTAGCAAAGCAGAGGAAAAGAGGCACTGCCCCTGTATTGTGGTATTTCAGAGCTGAATTCTGCTGGGCCCAGCTCTGTAAGGAAAGGTTAGCCACTTGCCTCACTTTTTCTAAAGCATGACTTTCGGCAGCCTTTTCCCACACTCCCAAGCTAAAAGAACAAAAGACGTTATCTCAAATTGCATTAGCTGTATGAAAATATTTTTACTATACTGCCTTATTCATCTGCAACACACACAAGCACCCTCTGCTGTCTGGATGAAGATATGTCCCCCAGACTTCTCAAGGTTGCTATTTGGCAGCAGAAACCCAGCCAGGGTTTATTAATTATGAGCTTAAGCATCTCCTTTCATGGATATTTTCAAGGGCCTCCTTATTATTAAGAATAATAATAAAATAGAGAGTTTTTAAAGCTCATTTGTTCTACAGCATATTGATTACAGAAGACTCTGCAGTGCACAGACAGAGCAACTGCAAGCATTACACGTGCCACCCTCCGCATTGTGCTCGTTTAGCAGCTGTAATTTGGCCTAATTATTTCCCCAAGGGCATTTAATTTTTCAGATCAACTTTCAACTTAAAGTTTTCTGAACAAACAGACTCACAAACCTGACGAAAATGAAGTGCCAGCCTTCTTCAATGGTCCTACCAACAACTGCCACCTTCAAATTGAAAGTGCATAAAAACGGAATACTTTTGTTTTAAAATAGTGTTTCAATGATTGTTTAAATAGAGCAGCAAGTGCATTTCACCTGTGGAACTCATTGAGGCATGATATTATTGGGGCAAACAGACATTTATATTAGTATGTATAGCAACTAAATCTGCAGCTGCACCAGCATGAAGGGATACTCTCAACTCTCTGCTTCAAGGAATAAAATGATCACCCAAAAGGGACTAGGAAGACAGATTTCCCCCTGACTCCTGCCACCATTTGCATCGGGCCTTGTCTATACTCAAAAGTTTTGCTGTTTTAAGCCTGCCAGCATAGTTTAAAAGGGCAACCCTCTCCCCCTTCCACAAGCAAGACACAGTAAAAAGAATGCTTATACCAGTATAGCTTATTTCTGTTCAGTAAATTAAACTATACTGGTATAAAGTGTCTCATACCAGTATAACTGTGTCTACACTAAGGCTTTTACCAGCGTATCTATGCCAGTTAAAAAAAAAAAAAAAAAAGTACACCCCTTCTCAACATAGTTATGCCAGTAAAACTTTTTTACATTTAGACCAGGTCTAGGAGGAGACACACACATAACCCACAAAATGGATTGAAAACATACAACCAACAAACCAGGTAGTTCTTGGCAAAAATACATCTGAGAGAGCAGTGATCTACATCATACCATGCACACGTTGACGCAGGAGATCACTCAGGTGAATGGCAATAGGAGATGAAACCTTTCACCTCCATTGTAAATCACTGGTTAAAATCCAGACTAGATGAGTACCGATTTCGGACCTACTCTGAAATATGAAGAGGAGAGTTCTCACCATTTCCCCCACTCCTTGCCAGCCTTCGCTTTAATTCCATTGGCGTCGGTGTGAGCTGTAGATGACCTGGTCCTGGATACTGGCCTAATCCAAGCTCAGATTTGGACCCAGAGTCAGTGGGGCTTTTGGACAAAGTGCTACGGTTCTGGCCCATGTGTAGTAATGACAGAGTCAGTCATCTGGCAGCTTTGTAGTGGCCAATGTGAGAGGAGGAGTCATCGCTGCAGTTGGCATCCATAACATTACTTCTAGACCACAGACCTTGTCAGCCAGAGTCATAAAGATCTTTATTGTGTCCTCTACAGCTACAGGAATTTGGCTGTTGCGAAAGCGACATTGGAAACCCTGAAGACTGAAGCCCTATATTTCTCGACAGAACAGGTTCAGCAGCAAGCTTCCCCATGCTGCCCATGGCTCCATAATGTCTCCAAACCCTACCATTCATACTGCAATGAACATCCATGAGTGGTCCTAGATATGTATTATCATAGATTTTCATCTCAGCAGCCAAATAGTGTAGTGATAACATACAAGGGTATTAATTCTGTGTTCAAACATATATGAACATATAGTAGTCTCTAAATCTAAAGAGCACATGGTATGTGCTTTTTGGTCACAAGGTAATGTCAAGTCCTGTAAATAGAGAGATGCTTGTAATAAGTTAGCCATCTGCAAAGGGCACTAATACTTGACCTCATTTTTAAATCAGCATAAAAGTGATTTCTCTGCTATTTACCTCTAGTGCAGTGAACTGTAATTAGCTGCAGATAAGGATCCAACAGGATGAAGGCTGGTGTCCAACACTTGAATCTACTTCTTGTTAATTTCTTGTCTACAGAGGGAACAAAAAAAAAAAAATAAAAGTTTCTTTTCAGTGTCTATGAAAAAAAAAATCTTCTTGAAGCCATTTTGTCTATGCTCCCTTGAAAGGGAAACACTTATTCGAGACTTTACAAAAAGAAAAACCCTTTGTACAAGGGGCCCTGGGTTTGTTTTCTTTTATGGTAACAGCAGCTGTGCCACTCAGACACTGCTATTTTGCCGTGAACCCACAGATGCTTTGTCTTGCTGTCACCCGAGCATGCCCATGAAAATGGCTGGCCTCGTTAAGTTTTTTTTTTTTTTAACTGAAAAAGAGTTTACCAGCACACACATCTTTTTTGAAGATATAGTTCCAACCTCAAAAAATATGCAGGGGCTTTTAGTTTGTTTTTTTCCCCCCAACACCTCGTTTACCATCTTCTGCACAGATCACAGAACTATGTATATGTTTTTAACAGTGTGGCATAAGACACCGTATTACTTACCTGCCACGGAGTAGTTTAAGACTAACTCTAACGGGACCAGTGCTTTACTGCCAGATGTGGGGTAGGGGGCAAAGGACATTAGGGTTTGGGCTGTTGAGTAGGAGGGAGAAGATATACACTAATGGAATGTTTAACTGCACAATCTGCTTATGCAAAGAAGAAAGAAAGATTGTCCTAGCTTAGTTCTATTTATCACAAATACACCCCCACCTCCACACACCCCTCAACAAATTTGGGTGGTTCAGAGTAGCGGCAAGTCCAAACTGGACTTTAGCCCACTCTAGAGATGTGCTGGAGTCTCAAACCGAGACCCCCATATTGGAACACTCAGATAACTAGTTCCATACCATCTCTGAAGTAGGGCCCATCTCTAACTCAGAGAAAATGGGACCTGGCTCCAGACCATCCCAAATTTTGTTTTTCGTGTTTTGCAAAGCCAATCCTAGCCACCCTTCATTTTGCCCGTCTCCAGTAGAAATCTCACAGTCTTAATCTGACCCCATCAGATTGCCTGCGTTTTTACCCTGGTTAATTGCCTATCAGTTAATTGTATAATTAGGCTATTTGCCAGGCTTGACAAATCCTCTTGCGCACTCACCCGTGGGGAGTTGGCAGCTTTCCCAGGCAAGTGCCATCAACTTCCACAGAATCTCAGCTTTTTTTTTTGTTTTTTTTTTAAATGACAGTTCTAGCCCTTTTGCTTGCAAAGGTTACCTTCTGAATATGAACTGAGAGGAAACCAATACAGTGGCCTCTTTGATTTCAGCATTAGATAAGGCCCCAAGTCTGCAGACAGCTCGAGTGCCACTGCTGCTGCTGAGAGCCTTCCCACGTTGCAGCAGAGTGAATAAGGACCAGAGTATTTGCACAGATAGATCAGAACTCCACACAGATTTCCGTATTTGCAATACTTTTAATATTTATAGGGCACTCAGCATTGCCACCCCACACAATTTAATTGTGAGCCTTGTAATATCTGTGTTTTTTCTTAAAGCCCCAGCTCCTGGATTCATGGGATTGTGTTAGAATTTTCTGTTTTAATTTTTAAAAAGTACATTTCTAGCCCTCATGCCTGCAAACAAAACCTTGGAAACATGACCAAAGTGCACACTAAAAACATCAAAAATCAGAAGTGAAAAAGGACCCAGCTTTTTCTTTTTTTATTTATTGTCCATGTATTTTAAGCCAAACCCATGATTTTTGAATGGGTGAGGTTGCAACATTGCTTGGATAACATAGTAATGAGCGTGACATGAATGTCTTGCTCAATAGATGACAATATGCGAAGTTAAGCTTATCAGAGCATGTGCAATTGTCCAATCGTCCAAACACCTAACTTTGGGCAAACACGTGCTCCACTTATGTGCATAATCAGGAGGTGGTGCTGTAGTGATACACAGACAGAGCCCTCTGCACTTGTGATATTAATGGAAACCAGTGTAGTCTATTTATGAAAACCTTGACCTAGAAGAAATTCCTGCCTAGCATCTCTGTAAACAACTAGTTGCTCCTTTAGTCAATTTAAATAATTAGAGCTGCCACTTATTTACATTTTAAAGCAGTGTGTTTTTTTGTTGTCTTGTAAATTTATTATTGTGTATTGGGAAAGCCATCTGTAAAGGCCAGAAGGAGGGCTTCCTCTTGTGCTGACAGACATGTTGCTGTAAACAGATCCTTTTTCTGTACCAAAGCTGTTTGTGTCATCTTTCACAGATTTTGTTTCTTGTGTATTGTGGCAATAGCACCATAAGGATTCTCGCTAGCTCTCTTTTTTTAAAAAAGTTGATTTTTGTTAATCCACATTTAATGTTAGTACTGAGGAGTTCATCCATCTCTTCCATCCTAGTGCTAGCAACTAGCCCTTCGCACCATGCACAGCTTCAGACCGCCAGATCATCGTCCAATCCTGTAGCTCACTTCCATGGGATTCATCTGTATTGTGCATGTGTCTCACCACGTAAAACACTCAAGAGGTGTGCACAGCTGCTGCTTTCTCCATTGCCTGTTCATAATTCAAACGCTATTATGGGCGTCAATAACGGGCTCATGTACCCGAGAAGGGAGGCACCCAGCGGACAATTCTAAGAGGAGCCAAATCAGCTGAAAAAGTTGGCCATCAAAGCAAAACTGCACCCTCAAAAATCCAAGAGGGCCCCAAGATGCAAACATAGTCCATAAACAGCAATACCATTGTACAAAATGGGCACCCAGCTACTTCTCTGGCATTTCATTAAATAAAATGACAGCTAGAATATACCAAAGAAAAGAGACACATCCCAGGAGGAAAAACAGGGCTGGGAGGTAATTCAGGACCATGCAAAGATTCAAATCATAAACTTGGCTAGAATATTTATGCTGCAAATCTTGAGCCCAACAGGCTTTCTACTCCCAGCCAGGTTAGAAATATCTATTGCTACTTCTAATCCCAGCCAGAATCAGGCAGGAAAATGGAAATAGTCAGTCACATTTTTTTAACCTCCCAAAAAGTGTGTGTGTTTTGAGATTTTTTTGGGTGGAAGGGACAAAATGAGGTGGGGGGGAGGGGGGAGGGTCAACAATCGGTCTTCATTGCTCAAGCTAGTTCTGCCTTCTTTAGCCATGCAACTCCATCTGCTCTCTTTCTTTTTAACCTATGAATGCAATAGAAACAGAGATTCCGGGATCAATACGCTGAACAATCCCCATGGACAGGTCTAGTACCTAACCACCACCTCTGCATCTTGGAAGAGCCTTATTATGGCTCTGAGAATTATTACTATTAAATTATTTGTAATGTGGTAGCACCTGGAGGTCTCAGCCCCATTATAAGTTACATGGACTTTGCAAATAGAAAAAAAGGTAGGTCAGATTTTGGGTCTTATATGAACCTTGATTTATGTGCCTTGCTTTTCAACTCCCAGCTTACATACTGAACAGCTCTCTCTTACACACACATTTCTATATTAGCAAAAGCCAGAAACAATCAAGCAGGATATCACTGCAAGGCCAAGCACAAGGGAAAAATACGTGATGTACAAGCTAATCTTGCACATAACGTGGCATTAACAGCATTTCTAACTAGTAAGAACACGTAGGTTATGTGTAGTCTGATTTTGTTTCACTATTTGGCTTTCTAAAAATCAGTGCTGGTATAACTGTAGCATCTGAAAAATCCTACAGGAAATGGAGAGCGGGCTGAAGGGGATGGCAATGAGATCTGGAGCCTTCTACCTCTGGTTCACCAACACGACAATACAGGACCAGTGGGATTGAAGCTTCTAATATGCAATTGGTGTTTGCTGGCCTGTCTGAGATGAGTTGGTGATCTCAGTTCAGTGCCTAAAATCATGTGTACTGTACAAGCAGAGCACTCTTACCAACAAAGCTGCACTTTTTACTAGTATAATAAGATCACACACACACACACACACACACACACACACACACCCCGGAGCAAAACAAAGTCTACTGGTAAGAGTCCAGTTTGGTCAGTATAGCTGCATCTACGCTAGGGGATTCAGCTGGTACAGCCAAGTCAGTCAGGGCTCACACCTCTTCACACCCCTGACCAACCTAGCCGTGCCAGCAGAACGCTGTAGTATAGACCTTAATAGGCAGACATCCACAATTGGCACAAACAGGAACCCTCATTAGCATCCTCCACAGAGAAGCCAGGATTAAAGTGGTCCATAGGAAAACTATCTCCTCATCCCTAGAAGTGTGCATTTAGGTACTTATATGGCCCATGTCACTGTAGTATCAAAGTATCTCACAGATACTAACTTATCCTGTGAGGTAGGGAATCACAGTCTCAGTTTTACAGATGGTAAATGGAGGCACAGAGCAGTCTTACCCATGGTCACACAGGATGGGTGTGGAAGAGCTGGAAAATGAACTCCAGTCATCTGACTTGTGATTGGTGCTTTAACCACAAGCCCAACTTTTCTCTCCAGGTCTGGGCTGAAGCTTGCACTCCCACTGCCTGGACAGTACCTACCCTCTGGATAAACACAGGCCTATCTTCTGGGGTTGTTAACCCAAGGCCAGACATTTAAAGGCACGTAGGTGCTTTTGAAAATCCCTCTAGGCACATAACTCCTATTGAAATCTCTTCAAAACACCTTCAAAAACCTTGACCCCCTGGTGCCTTTCATAAGCACTACATTCAACAAAATAATAATAATAAAAACCAAACAATCACATGGGATTGCTAATATCAACGTTGTAGAAGTTGCAACGGAATTGCTTTTCTCTTTGTTAAAACCTAAGCGGCTCTGGGTGCTTTATTCCCTATTCTCAGTTTCTCATTAATGGGCAGTTCCTCAGTAGGGTTATCACACAAGAGAACCATTCTAGGCTTTTCTGCGCTCATCCTTTGGGGCACTTCAGAGGGGGAAAGTCTGAAAGTATTCTTAAGAGGGCACATAACATCCTTCCCCTTTTCACAGATGGAGGAAACAGCTACAGGATTAGCAGGAGACACTGGTACAAACAGAACACCTGCCAAAATGCACCAACTCCCTTTCCCCCTTCTACAAAAAACTCCATTCCCTCTAACCAGAATCTACAGGAGCAGGGAATGCTTGGCTGAAGTCTCTATTGAAAACACACCTGCAAATGTTATGAGCATAGTGGTAGGGATGAGAACATTTCTGGGCTTAGATAGTTAAAAGTTGCCCACCACATAGGTTAACTTTCCATTGTAACATAGACGCTGGCTCCATTGCTAAAGAGCTGACAGGATCAAACACCTTTAAAACATTTTATAACTAAAGTTCTTCCAAATATAACAGAGGATGTGATTCAAGAGTGCCCATGCACTGGTGAACAGATAAGAATTTATTACAAGTGTCCTGCAGCATGGATACAGTTATACAGAAATACCATCCAACCATCCACTAACCACTCATATACACGCTCAGCCCAGCAAAGGTACAAAGCAGACTTCTCTCAGATCTCTCCTCCACTCTCTTTGTATCTCTAGTTGAGCTTTGTACAATGCAGACTTCTCAAGACAGGCAGTGCCTATGCTGTTCTGGATCAGATATATTATGATTATTGTGCTAGCAGCTAGGAGGCCCCGTCATGGCCCAGCCCCTCATTCTGCTAGGCACTAAAAACAGACATAGAACAAAACAACAGTGTCAGCCCCACAGAGCTTACAAACTAAGGACCTGATGTTCAGGAGGTACTAAGCCTCCAAAAGTCCAGTTGAAGTTGATGGGAACTACGGCTACCTAGCATCTCTGCAAGTCAGGCACTGTGAATTTTACCCCCTGGCATCCATCAGTTCTGTGTGTCCTGCCTATACATTTTCAGATGTCCCCACCCTCCATGGGCTATCTAAACATACTACAGCCGCGGTTTGCAACCTTTTTTCATTTGCGGACTCCTAAAAATTGTGAATGGAGATGCAGACCCCTTTGGAAATCTTAGTCTGCAGACTCCCAGGGGTCTGCGGACCACAAGTTGAAAACCACTGCTCTATGGGAACGACAACCTTTCGCAGACCCCTTAGCTATAGTCTGTGGACCCCCAGGAGTCTGCAGACCACAGGTTGAAAACCACTATATTACAGTATCAAACTAAGAAAATATACTCTAATTTGGTAAGGATAATTGCAACTAATAGCCAGGAAGGACCACTTGGACTGTGGTATAAGCTCTCTCCCACCCCGGCCTAAATATAAAAGGCCAAGAGTGCATGCTACCCATTTACAAAGGAGACATACAACCTGTACGATTAAAATGGGAATTACCAGATGTCGGTGTTAAAAGATAAAACAGAATTTTTAACGTTACCTGAATGTAGAAGTTTAGATCTTGCAGAAATACCAGTTGTCAGTTGTGATGCAATTCCATTTGGCATATTAGGCACACCACCATTGACATGCCACTGAATCTCTTCTCTGACTAATGCCTTCTCTGACTAAATGCCATTTTTTCTGTGAGAAACAATTGTCCACTAGTTATGCCCGGGCAACCTTGGGAGGGGGAGGTCTGTGACTAGCTAACACATTTTTAAACACCACTCATTCTACTAAAACAAGCCATAAGAGCAAGAAAGCAGCGGGCAACATTATGTCTGCACCCTGCCTTCAACAGAATTTGACAACACTTAGCTGCAAATAAACCCATCTCCATAGATTTCCCTTTTTTTATGTAATCTAGAGTCACTGTAGCCATGTATCCCCAAACACCCTGATTACTGCAAATGGTGATGTTGGGGGGAGATTTTTTGCGAAGCTGATCAGACAGGCTAGTTATCCAGCTGCCCTTTGCCAGCAACAGTTCTAGCGCTTCCTGCCAGCCCACGCATCGCACACTAATTGACATGACATATTGACTGGCACTCTTCCGGGGAGAGAGCAAAAAGGAGTATGCATACCATTCCAGCTCGGTAATAATTACTGATTAAAAACTAGTTAAAAGGCAATGAAGACTGAAACGTACATTAACCAAACGACCCTCATCTATAGCAAGCCACAGATAGATTGGAGCGATTATGAAATCATCACTTAAAATGTCTACAAACATTAATGGCTGTTTGAGTTTCCTGAAGATTTATCGTAAAGCTGTTAAGTTCTTCAGTGTTCTGACTCTCCCCCCTCCTTCTCTGCATGAAAACATATTCGCTTGGCTTTGTTTGTGAACATTGACGTAGGCATCAAGTCCCTGGAACCATAAATACAGTGTCTATTTTTAAACCTTTATAATGAAATCCTTTACTCATTGTTTTCTAAATAGAAAATGACACTGTTAGCAATATTCATCATTTCACAGATGTTAACAGGACCAGTATGCTTGCCATGCTGTTACCCATAAGTGAAATATTCATTAATGCTAAAGGTGTAATAAACTACTCCCCCCCTCCCCCCCATCTCCCTATAATTTAAAAGGTTTTAGTGTTTGTGTGGATATTCTCTAGTTAATTTGGGGCGATTATCTCTGCAGTCATTATGGGGCACCTTGGTGTCTAGATTTCACATGAGCATTTAATCTTTTATTTTCCACTTATTTAAAACACAGCAGTGAATGAAACCTAAAGAGCTCTCACATACCAAGTATGCAATCAAATTTAGTTTAAATAAACATTGCGGGGGGGGGAGAATATTCTAACAGAGAATAAAGATTTCAGTAGTTGGTCTCTGTTCATTGCTTTTCTTCATAGGGCTTACATTCAGTATTTTAGTGGGTCAAATTGGTCCCCCGGCGTAACTCCCATTAAGATATGAGATAAGGACAAGATAGGAGTTCAGAGAGCTTTAGCCAGCTTACCTGGATATAGATGGGTAATCACTAAACATTAGTCTATTTGCTTAGGTCCAATATTTTGATGAGCATTTACAGACCCAACCTTGCAAACCCTTAAAGTCAGTGTCATTGGGACTACTCACCTGAGCAGACTGCTTGGGAAGAACGTGCCTTCTTTTGTCCTACAGAGAAAAAGTCATTTAATTCTCTGAAATGTAAGTGTCCTCCTTCATGGCTCCCCAACAGCCCAGTGGACCAACTGATTCTGTCTGCTTCTGATTTACACAAATAATCAGCAGTTCTGCAAGTGTCTTTGATCACTTGCTCTTCAAATTTCCTTAGCCTTAATCAATCATTTCCATTTTGCGTTTTACCAGCCAGAGCTTTTACTCTTTTCTAGGGCTTCACTTTGGTTGGATTTTCCTTTTCTGACAGACATATGTTGGACTCGAATAACCTCCAGATTCTTGCCATTAAACCACACTTTCTTCTTCCTCATCTTTCCTGCTTCCTCTTTCATGTAGGAGTGTATATCTCTTCTGGGACTGTTGTGGTTTCTTTAAGTAAACTATAATCCTGACAATAAAGATTTGTAATTAGCTTGCACATTTAGTGCACATAATTTTATTTAGTTGCTATATTAATTTTCTTCCTTCTCTTAGTCCCCTGCAGTACATATATTTTAAAAAGGGTGATCCTAGGTAATTTATTTATCCCGTTGAGCTGTAATGCTTCCTCTCCATTACAGCAATATGTCCTACCATGGGAGGGACCTGATCATGCGTGTGTGTACCACTGCTTGCTGCTGGATGGAATCAAAACTGCTTCCCTTTGCATCATTTTTGCCCTATACTGCTAATTGACAAGGGAGATTCTCCTTTTGTTCAAGTGCTAGGGGCCGGTGTTTCACCAGGCAGGAAGATCCAGAGTCCATGCCCACTATCAGTGTCAAGTTCCGAAAGGCCATGTTGTGCAGCTCAGTAATAATTGAAGGATTACAGGTGGCCAAGGATGTGTTACAATTCCATCTCCTACGGCAGTTGTTCTGAAACAGGGGTACACGTACCCTTGGGGGTACGCAGAGGTCTTCCAGGGGATACGTCAACTCGTCTAGATATTTGCCGAGTTTTACAACAGGCTACTTAAAAGCCCCAAAGTCAAAACAAACTAAAATTTCATACTGACAATGACTTGTTTATACTGTTCTATACGCTGAAATGTAAGCACAATATTTATATTCCAATACATTTTATAATTATATGGCAAAAATGAGAGTCAGCAATTTTTCAGTAAGAGTGTGCTGTGACACTTCTGTATTCTTATGTCTGCTTTTGTAAGCAAGTAGTTTTTAAATGAGGTGAAACTTGGGGGTACACAAGACAGACTCTTGAAAGGGGAACAGTAGTCTGGAAAGGTTGAGAACCACTGTCCTAGGTAATGCATAGATTATAAGAGTTAGACTGTTCCTGTGGAAAGAGCACTGACTAGATGGCAAGTCCAATGTTTAAAATTAGTAGTGATTTCTTCTGGAATATAGAGTTGATTAAAAAAAAAAAAAAGTGGAAGCCCTTAATTGCTTCTTTTACTCATCATGTAGGAAGAAGATGCTACTCAACCAGAAGTAGCACTTTGCATGTCTTGGTGCATGCAAGTTCTCACCTGAAAAACATTTTGTCCGGACTGACTTGAGCATCAAGAACATCCACATTCTCATTGCTCTAAACCTACTATCTCTCATTCTATATGAAAAACAACCTACATAGAGATTCCCTTTGCTCCTCTTTTCTTCAACATGCCTGCCTTGTACTGATATACAAGGGGGTAAGGAATAATTTTAATGATAAACTATGGCAATTTTGCTCTTCAGAAGATAACATGTTCAGACTTAACTCAAGGTTGCCACAGTGAGAAACCAATACTAGGTTTATTTGATTCTTTAAAACTACTTGATAACCAATGTGACAAGGGCACTGAAGTCTGCATCTCTATTGGAAAATAGGAAAGTGTCAAAGAGAGGCAGTTGCTGCTGTCTCTGACACCACTGTAATTTTAAAAAGATGTACTGTATGGTTTGTCAAACTGGATAAACTGAGCCTGGGTTCTTTTAAAGTTAATACATCGGCCCTTGTCTTAGAACGGCTAGGGCTACTCAGTTAAAGTCTCTACGCTTCCATTTGGCTCAATACTCAAGGCTAATTAGGATGTCTAGCCTGCCCTCGTGATAAGTACTCCTGTAGTTTCTAGACACGTAACCCAGCTGGGGAATCCAATCAGGGCTGACCCCATGGGTTCTGAGCTCATCTATTTGGCAACGCTTCTCTTCTGACTGTACAATGAAATCTTCCCAAACTACCTGCTCCACGGGACAGGTTTATACCTTGTATAGCGATCTTGGCAATGCCAAAGTTTGAAAGCACTAGGCAGCCTTGCAGTTGGGGGGAGGGCGTGAGGGAAAGATACACCACTATAAGACAACAACTTTGTTAATACCACGCTTTCCTCACAGCATTGCCTACTGCCTCCAAGCTGGCCAGGCAAACAACAACTGACGTGCTATGTCATTTAAACTGACATGGTTTTGGGGAGAGGCAGCTTTTCATTTTATTAAAAAAAAAAGTATGCTTTCGGGGGGGAAAGTGGGTTTTTTAAAAATCCTTTCAAAGATTAACGTTTTCTCCACCCCCACTCCCATCTTGCAAAACAGTTGCATCTTGCAGAAAGTGGGACCCTTTAAGAGGCTGAATAAAAGTGTTTTTCCTTGCTGGTTACTGCACTTCACTTGCAACTCCTGACAGCTTTGAAAATGGGTCCAATCAAAATCATCATTTCATATTGATTTTTGTTTTTTCACCCTGACAGCGCTGCACTGAAGGTGTTTTCAAGTGTTACTGAAATAGAAGGCTAAATTTACCCTGCAATGCTTCTCCTTCTTGGTAGGCTGTCCTGTAGACAGTTCTCTCTCTCACTCTCTTTTTGTTTGTATTATCACAAACCATGGACAAATTGGGATACCATCCCTCCGCGCGCGCACACAGACTGGATGAAAGCAGGGATACAATTTTCCAAGCATCTGAGAAGCATGAGGCAAGAGATTCATCCACTCATCTTGATGAATTTACATTCATTTTAGCACATTTTATAAAAGTCTTTGTGTTCCTTTTGGGGATAATTAGATATCCATTTCATTTACCGCTCTAGAACGAAACTGAGTAAATTTTTTAACAGCGCACAGCCGCACTACAAAACAGTTTAGGAAAGGAAGTGAAGAACCATCACTAGAACTAACGGAATCTACTGATGTAATTTTGGAAGGCAGAATGTAATCACCTGAACTGGAAGTTGGCCAGAACTCCTTTACTACTATTAAAAGTACCAGGGAGTCTTCAATGACTCAAGTGGGGAAGAGCTTGGTTTTGTACCTTATCTGACAGAGGACAGCCACAGCAGCACAGACATCCTCACCTAATGCTTGGTCATTAGGTCAGGACTGAATACAGAGGAGAGCATCACCAATACCACCTACAGAATCCTCAGAGCTCTCCCACCCAAGTGCTGACCCAGCCCTACAATGCTTAGCCTATGGTATAAGAACAGCAGGTAGTATGGCTTCAGATAGCCTGCTTGCATGTCCCACTTTCTACATTGCCATGAACATACAGTTTAGAAGTTGCAGAGGGCAACCGATTCCCTGCTCCTGACACACGCCTACTCTGGCCCTTAGCTGTCCCAGTGAGAATCCTAGCCTATGCATCATAGTGTCATAGGGCCATCCCGACTGGATTACTCTCTGTCGGCAAGCCATAGCATCACCAGAGCTCCCTGAGTTTCCCCTCTCCAGTGAGCCAATAGCTTCAATTCAGGTTTTCTTGTCTCCGTACTACCCCTCTTGGGGGCTGGTTTATTACAACATAGTCCAAATAGTCCACAACAGAAGTCCCAAACATGTAGTCCATTTCTCAGCCCAGTCCAAGCAGTCATTAAAACTCAAGACGTCTCGTCCCTCAATGCCCCACATGCCACACAGCGGCTTTCAATCATGCCGGGACTCTCCCTGTGTCCTCCCCTGTCCACGTACCAGGACTGCTGACCCAGCCCTTCCAACGGGAGTGCAACTCTGCTCTTCCAACAGGGACCTCCCTACAGCCTCTCTGCTGCTCTCCTTGCCTTCAGCCTTCCCCCAAGAAGCACCTTCTGCTTCTTTCCAGGACCTCCTCCAATCCCTCTAGTCTCCAGCAGCTCCCACCGACCCTTCCTGGCTAAACCAGCCTACTCGGACACACTGGAACTCACTAGGTCTCTCCCTCATTCTATAAAGCCCAGAGGTGCTGTCCTGTCCTCTTAACTGGTCAAACAGGAGCACCTGTCCTGGCACAGGGGAGCCGGACCTACTTTATTTACAGGTCCCAGCCACCCTATGACACTTAGATACTATCGCTTATCCTGGCTCTAAGCTAAGAAACGAGTGCATCACATGCTCAATTTTACACATAGCATGGTCTTAGAAAGATGTGAACAACATTTCAGTTCCTGCCAAAAAGCCAAGTTTGGGTCTTCAGGCTTCTGTGTTACCATAGGAGCAGCTATCGTCACGAATGCATTCCTTACATGGCTTTAGATATTGGCGCTGGTCTAGGTAACAGGCAAACATAGAACCCTGAGCGGAGAGTCTCTGCAGGCAAGTGAAGGAGGAATGCATTTCGTTTGAACATGCATCGATTTTCAGTCTGTACATGTATTTCGTTGAGAATCTGTGTTTGTTAAAACTACAAAGAATTTTGTTTAACTCCTCTTTCCCATCTTGTAAAAAAAAAAAAAAAAGTTTCCCCCATCTCCTGCCAGGATTTCTACCTGGCATGTTGCTTGTTTGTTTTTAAACTGGCAACTGTAACATTTTGCTATGGAGCAGACAGATTTACATCAAGAATGCTCAGCACGCTATAAATCCAAGAAACAAAAACGGGCTCGGCTGTTCCCGACGTGGGCAGGGAGTTACAAAATCAATGAAGAAAGAAGCAGAAACAGCAATGTACAATTCCACCTTCGTTACACGTCAAGTCTGTGTAACATGAAACCTCAATCCGAACAGATGCTCTGTACAGACAGATCCCCGTGCCCCTGCAGACCCCTACTGACTTCAAACAGGGGACCCGTCATGTGGAGCAGTTTGCAAGACCAGGGCCTTCAAATGCTCCATCATACAGGCTGGGATTTGCAAAGAGGCCTAAATGAGTTGTGAGCCCCTACATCTCAAGCTCCTTTGAGAATCCCAGCCACGTTTCTCATTTCTATCTCCAGCGCCATCCAGAAGCAGCTGGTTGGAAGAGGCTAGTGGGTATTTTTCAGGGTCCGTGGCAACCCACTTCTCCCATGTGTATTGTGTGTTAAATGTTTACATAAATTAGTAAGAGATCAAAACAGTCACCTCTGTGATGGTATTTAATTGTGGTGGGACAGTATATAAAAGGGTCAGTGCAGAGACGTGGCGATCACATCTTCAGATATCAGACTGATAATATTTTTAAGTAAGCGGTTTACGTTCCCCTAACATTACGCCAAATTAAAAACGGTTACCTCCCAGTGAGGTTTTTAAAATGATTTCCTGGGTGACGGTAATACTCTGGAGGTGCAAGGCTTCACCTTTCCCCCAGAAGTCAGTCTTCTAGCCTCGGCTTTGCTCTTTTTCACTAATAGATGAAAATCACTCATCCAGATCAAGACAAAAGCCGCTCGCTCATGTTTTCCTTAGTTCCCTCTGTTGGCTATGGTGTGAGTAACTGACACAGGTTTCTCAACATGGAGGAAACAGACATACTGGGTGAAATCCTGGCCTCGCTGATTTCAACAGAGCCAGGGTATCACACATTATTAGCATTACAGTAATGCCTAGAGGCTTCGGGCACAGTGGGACTCTTGTCTTGTTAGGTGCTGTACAGATGCATAGCAAGAGTCCCTGCCACTTATCCTTTACAATCTAAATACGCAAGACAGAATAAGGATGGGAGGGGAAACAGAGGCACAGGAGAGGCCAGCAGTGGGAACAGACTCCAGCTCTCTCAAGTCCCCGTCCAGTGCCCTAACCACTAGAACACAGGGTGTCTTAGTTACACTTTAGTGCCAAATTTAAGATCTGCTCCTGCAAATCCACAGATTTTTGGAGCCTGCACAGCCTGGATTGAAGTGTACAGGTCCCACGTTTCCCAGTGCAGTGTCAGTGTGCACTCCATGGAGAGGCTTCATTAATCAACGTGTCATAGGCACAATCAATTATAGTGATTCCACAGGCGCTCTTGCAGACTATTGTGTACACTGCTGGGAAGACTAAGGACTCTCTAGTCTAAGAAAGCTCCGTAACTATGTGCTAAAAATCCTCCAGACGTTTTTCCTAAACATCCCTCAATACTCCAGGTTTGTATTTATATTTTCTACTCACCGGGTGCTAAAATATTAAATCAGCAACCTACCCACTTTCTTGCATCCTAGGTCTCAATTTTGTTCAGTTAGATGGTAAGCTCTTCTGGGCAGGGGTTGTGTCTTCTTCTACCTCTAGATAGCACCTAACATTTTGGGGGCACTGATGTAATATAAACAACAGTAATACTAAAAAATAGAGGAAAGTATTTTGGCTTTTTCTTATTTGCAGCATGTTTGAGGACACCCCCCCCCCATAATAAAATGCTTAGCATTTGTATAGGGTTTCACATCTTCAAAGCAGTATACAAATATTTTGTTCTTCTACAGCATCTTTCCTCCAAGGATCCAAAGAACTTTCTACACCTTACTTCACTGACACCACTGTGTGAAATGAAGAAAACACTACTCACTCACTTTTAAACAGTGGGTCTCAGCCAAATCCCCAGATCCGAACTGTCCCAAATGTTTGTGATTTGCGCTCTCCTTCTTTATCCATTTTTGCTGATGGAAGCACAGAGTTTAAGTGACTTGACCAAGGTTATGCAGTGAGTGGGTGGTAGAGGTAGGGATTAGAACCTGGAAGTTTCTAGCTTATCCCACATGTAGTCCAGTGGACCAAGCTGCCTCCCAGGTTTTCTGTTGTAGAAGTGATGTGTACTCTTATAGCGATATAATAATGTTCTAAGGCCCTCAGATATGAGCATGCAACTCCTCTCGATTTCGGTGGGAATTGTTGGTGTCTACCCAAGAGTAGAACTGGACCTAAATAAAGGGAGAATGTCCTGGGCAAAGAGTAGGGGAAGACTTGAGAAAATAACAGGGGAAGGGACAGTATCTGAGGGGAAAAATGGGATCATGGAAACCCAACCACTTATGGTACAGTACACAGACTCCTAAGACTAGCAGTTTCTTAACAGAATTGCAGTATAAAAGTGCCTGGCTTTTAATGACTGGTTTTGTAATGCAGTCCTTCTCCCCTTCCCATCAGGCTTGAACTTCTGATTCAGTTACCCTATTTTAATAGACTGCACCCGATTCCCAGTAGTCCCCATGGGGGTTTATAACAACATCCTTGCTCCTTCATTCTGCAATTGCTGTGAAGTATAGTGTGCACCCTGGGGCCAGGCAGTTTGAACTTGACACCATTAATTTCTTGGGAACACAAAGCTATAACACCGGCTCATGTATGTACACTCCATATGCCGCTGGATATACAGACTGAAGCTTAAACCAAAGACATTTTATTGCAGCAACTAAATGCACTCTCTCTCTCCCCTCCTTTTCCCAGCAATCCAGTTTGAAGAACTATTTTTAAATCTCAAAACAGTCTAAGAGCACTATATCACCTGTCCCTACTGAGCACTTACTGCTTTGGGTTTTATATGCTTGTTCCCAACTCTGTGTATAAATACTTTGTATTTTAGAAGCACTGTCTATAGATGATCATCCACCGTGAAGTACTCAATGAGGGCCCGCAGCCCCTTGCAGAATCATGTGAGGAAACTGGCACCCAGCGGCATCCCTTGCAGCTTTGTCAGTAGGAGGCCCGCGTGTATCAAGTTTGCGACTTAATGGAACAGTTGCCATTGAACTGAGTATATCGCTAGGACCATTCAGCGGAGGCAGCAGCTGTAGCGTTAGTAATTCTGTAACTGACAGCACACTTCAATATTAAGAACATGCATACATCTGTCAGTATTGATAGCCAATGACATTGTGTAAATGCAACCTCTGCGGAATACCCTGTGCTGGGTTTATTGATCAGATACGCTCTGGAGATTAAGCTCATTGGCTCTTTGGAGTGTCATGTGACTTTGGGCATATTATCGCAACTAGGTCAAACAAAGTAAGGTCACCGATGTAACACAGACATGGAGTGACAAAGTGCGACCTTTCGTTGTGATACCAGCTTACAACATAGCAGTGTTTATTTCTTGCAGCTCATGGTTAAAAGCTTGTCCTGCACATCCTTCTGTGCATTACAGTTTGTATCAATCAAAATAAAACTAGGCCCCCAAATGCAGCCAATACTAAAATGATGAAGGTATTCCACTTAGAGCCTTCAAACATGACGCTTAACAATGCTCTGCCATTAGCAATCAGCGTATCAGCCCGGCATTCTGGCCTGTTTCATAGAAAATCAAGAGGCAAAATAATTGAGTCAATAGTGATACAAAGGGATTGCTCCTTCAGCCCTATTCTTCGGCTAACAAGCCTTCAGCAGGGCTGAAAATTCAAAAGCTCAGGGAATCAAAAAAGAATTGATTTGATTCAGAGCTTCAGTCTAGGCTGTATTTAACACATCATTTTTGCTTGCTCTGCCATACAATAGAAGCTGTTTGAGGGAAGAAGGACTTACTTTGCGGGGGGGGGGGGGGGGGGGGGGGGGGGGGGGAGACACGACAGGGTGAATAAAGGAGAACACTAAGCAAGAATCACAAGGGCAGGAAAATTCACTCGCCCTTCAACTTCATCACTGGAATACACTGCACACATAAAGCCAGTTTCAGTAGGTAACGGTTCATGAATACGCACAAGTGGCACTTTCTAACTCCTCTTTGTTCAGATCAGCCCGAAGAGCGATAGACACAAGCCATGAAGTTCAGATCTCAATCTGAACTTACCCCAGTTCCAGGGGGTCTGGATCAGATACTCGAATATCAATCCACCCAACTGAGTGGGCTTGAAGAGCTCCAAGCCCAAACTTGGATGTAGTCCCATCTCTAGCTTGGAGAGAAATGCGGGAGTCCCTCCGGACAGGATTCAGATGAATGTTTCTTCATGTTTGATCCACCTGGGTTCACATTCCTCTGTCCTTGGAATTTCTATTTTAGGTTTGAGTGAAACTCAGGTGGTAACTCAAGAGTTTCAGCAGGCTTGGCATCAACAACCTAAGCCTCTTCAGTTTTTTTATGCAAAACCCATGAACTGGCCCCAGGTCTGCATGAAATTCATCCAGGGGATCTCTAAATCACCTTTCAGTGGAAGCTGGTCCAACTCTGGAGTTTGCAGCATAATCCAAGTGTCACTGGATATTATAGTTATATTCCCAGTTTGTAAGCTTTATTTTCACCCTTGGCACAAACGCTATATGAAGACAATACAGTCTGCAAAACTCAGGCACAGCTCAGATGAATAAAGGATGCTAATAATAATATATGGAGATATACCTATCTCATAGAACTAGAAGGGAACCTGAAAGGTCATTGAGTCCAGCCCCCTGCCTTCACTAGCAGGACCAAGTACTGATTTTGCTCCAGATCCCTAAGTGGCCCCCTCAAGGATTGAACTCACAACCCTGGGTTTAGCAGGCCAATGCTCAAACCACTGAGCTCTCCCTCCCCCCAATGCTATTCAGTCCTAGGTTAGAATTTTTGCACTGGGCAGTGCTTAAAGGCATATTCTACCCGTGGAACTGTCATTTGCAGCTGTGGGAACTCTATGCAGGGTAACAATTACAACAACAGTAAGAGACAAGTTGTATTTCCTTTGTTTTCCTGCCATAGACTAGCAGTTTGGTCCGTTTCAGTCTGAGGTTAGGCTGTCGTCAACTCTGCATTGACATGGATTTTTTTGGCATCATCTTGACACTGCAGCAGCATCCCCAAAGACTGACAAGGTTTTATTCATCTTCTTTCCGGAAGTGACATCAGTAGGTTCTCAGACACTGTGAACATCTCCTCGGGTTTGCTTTCTGGTCTCATGGAGAATTCTGTAACCATGCTATGTTTCATTAAGTCAGTGGGTAAATCAGACTATCATGAAGAAAGAGAAATAACCAGCGACACAAACCAGGTCTGCTGTTTTGTGTTCTCTCTCTGCTTCACTGGAACCACTGATGATTACTATCCATCAGGATCAAGGACAGTCAGTGTGGTTTAAGGGCACACAAAGCTCCTGCAGATGACATTTTATTACTCCTGAGAAATCCGATAACTTTACTTCATTTGGGACAAACATGGGATACTTCTGCTCAAAGGGGGAAAATAGGATTTCTGTTTCAGAATGGTACCGGTATCCCGCTAATTCAGGCCCAAACATAATCACAAATCGCTTCCCTAGGTTAATAAAATGGCAACAAACTAACAAGATTAAGCGATCTGGCCACGGCATCACAGAGAATCAGTGGCAGAGCCATAAATAGAAGCTGAGTGTCCTTCTTTCCAGTTCACTGCTCTGTTCATTAGACCCTATGTTAGTTTTTTTAACTATTTCTTGCCTAAAAAAGAAAATACAAACAGTATAGGGGTTTCCTTTAGCTCTACAGTCCTCCAATGCAGAGAAAAATGTTTTTTCTTAAAAAAAAATTCATCTGCGCTTAAAACCCAAACAACAGTTTGAAAGTCGAACGTACTACAAGACGGCTGCCCAATGCAACTTAAAATGGCAGAGAGACTAAAACCTAGAAGTCAAGCGGAAATTTCAATTCAACTGCACTAAGACTACTATAACATCTTTACTAAAGCTGGCTGGGAAATTCGTTATTTTCACACACACCATTTTGATGAAAATAAAAAATGTTTATGTTGAAAATGAACTATTTTCACAAAACTCCATATTGTGACCAAAACAGCTGGTCCCAAAAAATCCTTTGACCAGCTTTAATCTTTACACACACACACCATTTACAATCCAAGACGATGAGCAAACAATTGCATATTTCAAAACGTGTTACTTTTCTTCCTATTCGCTAATGTCAATAGGAAGAATAAACTAAATACCCATATGCACATACATATTTTACAAAAAAATGTAACCTTCTCTCTAAAGAAGATTTTTAAGTATTACCACTGACACAAGTAAATTCAAAAGGTCCTGGCTTAACACCCTAGTGCAACTGCCGGTTTCAAGCGGAGTGCCCCAAGGGTCGGTCCTGGGGCCGGTTTTGTTCAATATTTTCATTATTGATCTGGAGGATGGCGTGGACTGCACTCTCAGCAAGTTTGCAGATGACACTAAACTGGGTGGAGCGGTAGATACACTGGAGGGTAGGGATACGATACAGAGGGACCTAGACAAATTAGAGGATTGGGCCAAAAGAAACCTGATGAGGTTCAACAAGGACAAGTGCAGAGTCCTGCACTTAGGACGGAAGAATCCCATTCACTGTTATAGACTAGGGAACCGAATGGCTAGGAAACAATTCTGCAGAAAAGGACCTAGGGGTTACAGTGGACGAGAAGCTGGATATGAGTCAACAGTGTGCCCTTGTTGCCAAGAAGGCTAACGGCATTTTGGGCTGTATAAGTAGGGACATTGCCAGCAGATCGAGGGACGTGATCGTTCCCCTCTATTCAACATTGGTGAGGCCTCATCTGGAGTACTGTGTCCAGTTTGGGCCCCACACTACAAGAAGGATGTGGAAAAATTGGAGTGAGTCCAGCGGAGGGCAACAAAAATGATTAGGGGGCTGGAGCACATGACTTATGAGGAGAGGCTGAGGGAACTGGGATTGTTTAGTCTGCAGAAGAGAAGAATAAGGGGGGATTTGATAGCGGCTTTCAACTACCTGAAAGGGGG
The DNA here is from genome assembly GCF_027887155.1 of Malaclemys terrapin pileata. Lineage (NCBI taxonomy): Eukaryota > Metazoa > Chordata > Testudines > Emydidae > Malaclemys > Malaclemys terrapin. Next base: position 8,624,390 of record NC_071522.1, on the reverse strand, counting down.
TTCCAAAGAAGATGGATCTAGACTGGTCTCAGTGGTACCAGATGACAGAACAAGGAGTAATGGTCTCAAGTTGCAGTGGGGAAGGTTTAGGTTGGATATTAGGGAAAACTTTTTCACTAGGAGGGTGGTGAAGCACTGGAATGGGTTACCTAGGGAGGTGGTGGAATCTCCTTCCTTAGAGGTTTTTAAGGTGAGGCTTGACAAAGCCCTGGCTGGGATGATTTAGTTGGGAATTGGTCCTGCTTTGAGCAGGGGGTTGGACTAGATGACCTCCTGAGGTCCCTTCCAACCCTGATATTCTATGATTCTATGAACATAGGCTCAGAAATTTTAAACAGACTTTGGAATAGAAACCTGTATAAAAAAAAACACCCCAGGCACAGGAATGTGAAAGCTGTTTAGACTATTTTAAGTGCACTATTCTGTACATTCCATAGCATGTAATGACCCTTAAATTATCACTAAAAAAAGGGGGACTGCAACTTTAAGGCTATTATACTCTTAATGAAGTCCATATGCTCTCTGCTGACACAGAGGGGACATTTAAATCCACCACTGAGGCAGCTGATTTGATGTGTTGACGAGCAAGTCATGTTGCTATAATAAGAAGTGTTTATTTGAATAATAAGGTCAGGGAGTTAAGTAGTTGGTATTCCACTCCTATGAAGCAGTTTGCACAGTGTCACTAATAATTAAAGGGGGTTTTGACTAATCTAGTTGCTCTTCCTAAATATACTCCACTCTGTTCAAGAAACTCATCAAAGCAGCAAAGTGATCTTCGAGGTTATTAATCTCCTTTGCTCCACAGCTGGAGCAAATTTATTTGCTTGAATTAGCATGTAATAAACTTATAATAAAGCTGCCATATCCCTCACTTCAGAGATATAGTTTGTGTAATGGGTAGTTAAATCTAGGAAATGTAGCAATAGTCTTTAGGCTTGGAAATCATAGCAAAAAATATGTAGTGCTGCGTTATCTCTAGTGGTTGGACTGCAATGTGACTTCTTCCACGTCTTGGCAACTTTACAAAGCCTGCTGAAGATCATTCAAAGAAAGGAGCTATCATGGTGGAAACTACTGACGATGCAGCAGTACTCATGCCAGTAGCACAGCCCACTGGGCAGACATTGTTCACTACTGCCCAAATATTTGTCATCTGGTAACCATCCTGCCTTCTCATAGCTGTGGCCTGAAGACAGTATAGTAAGATCTAGTTAGCGGTAGTCCTCAACCAAAACCACGTGTCCAAAGTACCCCTTGAAGTTTGGGGAAGTTCAGATCCAGTTCAGAGCCGCAGAAGGCTGATCAGCCTCTAGATCTCGTACTGATGTCAGCTCATGGAGAGCCTTACAGAAGAGGCCTTTGTTTTTGGAACACAGTGGCATTACATTCATACATACGGTTAAGGTCATGATTCATCTCTGTGTACACATAAGGCCACAGATTGTTTTGAAAGGTTCTAGCTCAGATTCCAGTGGGAAAGATGAATGAAGATTATCAGATTTGAAAGGCATAATCCTCAAATATGGGGAAAACCAAGGACCAGAACAACAGGCCTGGAATAGAGGACTGATGAGTTTAATGGATACAAAGTCTTCCTCAACTCTTCAGAATTCAGAAGTGTGCCAACACCTAACAGTGACAGAAGGTAGGAGGAAATGAAACCAGACTGCCTCCTGCATGTCCTTACACAAAGTCATTGCGTTCCAGTGGAAGCTGTTCATAGGAGCGAGAAAAGTTAACAAGCCTTAGGCACAGCCCCACGCAGTGAGCAAGTTTCAAGTCCCCTGTGCAGCCACTCCTGGGCTCGTAAGTGTACAAGATTAAAAAGGATGGGTCATCGGTGGAGAAAGGGCATCTACTCCTCACCCTCACTCCAGCTAGGAGGGAGGAGTAATTTGAGACCTTCAAGCAGCATTCTTATTAATGCAGAAGCAGGAGGACTTCTTTAATGCTCACCTTGCATCTGTGTATAGATAGATATTCCTTGCCTGCAATGTGCAGGATCAAATCCCAAAGGGGACAGTCAGAGTTAATTTACAGCAGTGGGCAAAGATCCTAATCTAACAGATGCAGGACAATAGGCTTTGGTCCTCCTATGCCGACCACGGTAATGCAGCATTTCTGAAAGCCAATCATTTAGCAAGCCATAGTACAAAGTTGAACTGGGTTGAAGGGGGAACCAGCGAATCAAGTTGAGATAGGATGGAGGCAAAACTGACTGAATGGAGGACAGAGAGTTGGGGCAGGCTGGAAAGACTTTAATCTAGCGACAACTGATGCTTAAGGAACGAAATAGATTTGGCATTAAATCTGCTAACACCAGCAGGAACCGTGGAGAGGATGAAATCTCTGAATTGGGTTGAACTTGGTGCGATGTATCTAAGTAAGAGGAATTAATTTGCTTCAGTTCACTAAGTTGAGCTTTTATAGTTTGCAGTTTCTCCCACACAATAAATCCTGTCTTTCTCAGCATAACACTTGCCTTCCAAGCTTTAAACAATAAGAAATGGCTCAATATGGACGAGTGTGGCTAGATATCAAAGTTCAGCTACACAGGGAAAGTTCACCCCAACCCTTCCCTCTCAATTGTTGTTATTCTCAGATGCTGAGCAGTGAATAATTTCTTTCCTTCCCCCCGCCCAGCCCCACCAGAGCTTTTCTGTATTATATAAGGGCCTGGGCATTAGCCAGAGGTGTCAGACAAGGTATTAAGGAGGTGTCAATGGTGAAATAGCAGGGATTACAGTAAAGTCTAAATAAGGTGTAAAATAAAACCAAAAGGTGATAAAGTCATTGATAAGAAAAGCTGGAGAAAAATAGGAGTGCAATTATTTTTCATCTCAGTTGTTCAGTCTCGCAGCGCATTATTTGTAGCTTTCCAAGACTTAGGTAGGATTCCCCCCCCCCTTTTTTTGTACATCGTATTCCCCTCTTAGTAATGTTATGGCTCACAGGTGTTTTTACAATAAAAGAACAGCAAGAACCCTCTTCACAAAAATAATCACTGTCATTCCCAAGTTGGCTGCGTTACATTCTGTTCTCCTACTGAGTTTTCACATTGAGAGAGAGTCATACTCTGCATGGTATGGATGCATTTTGTCAACTAAATATTAAATGGCTGACCCAGTCCAGCATACGGGGATTCCCCATTGTTCTGAAGCACTGTGAGGCAGTTCAGATCTGGTAGGCTTGAGCTTGTCTCCAGTTTACTGTGATATTCCAGACTGAACAGTCTTAGAGTCACACAGGATCCTAGCCAGTAGCTGGGGAAGAGGAAAACCAAATGTGAGCCAAGCAGATGTACCTAGTGCTGTCGTCTGAGCATCATAAAGTTCCTCCAGGACAAAACACAAGAACCACCATGTAGATAGTAGGCAAGGAGCAGTGGCAGGCCACCTGATGTTGTGAGAACTCCTACCTAAGCCTTACCAGAAAAATTAATAGGGGAAAGACCCAAGCCTACAAAGACAACACACAGAGCTGGATTAAGCATGGCCAGTGGTTTATGTAAACCCTTTTTGGGGAGACTGATCCAGCTGGGTTTCCTTGCCGGAGTTTTTATGATTCATTCAAACAACAATCAAAATCAAAAGTAGCAGCCAAATTTTGCCCAGTTTCAGCAAATACACATGTGAAACCACCACATTCACCTCCCTAACACCCTAGACCTTGGGCTTCCCCAGTCATGCTGGAGTTTCAGATGAGACAAAACAGGCAGGTTTCACCGGCTTTCAGATTTACGAAGAGCTTTGCACAATTCTAGTCAAGAGGCAACAGCAGGGCACTCAACAGGGGGCAAGCTACAGTACCCATCAAACCGCATTAAACCAGTGTTATTGTACTCCTACACACAGCCCTTCTGAATGGTAATTTAGAATATTTCTAGGGTTCTTCCATTGCTTCTCCTAATTGAAATTCTCAGTTCATACCTTTTGAAATAATTAAGAGCCAGAATACTGTCCAGTGAAACAATACTTGTACAATATTCGTATAATACAAATAATAGTCTAATCTGTGCCCCTTTGGGGTGTTGCCGCTCATGTTGCAATTCCCCAGTCATTTGGTAATGTGCCGCACGTACTACTAGCCTGAAGGTGAGCACTATAGGTGCTCCAAATTCAAGAGGGTTCAACTAGTGAAACGGAGGAAAAACATCTAATTGCATGTTGCCAGGATGGGGCTCAGCGTTTTCCAGAGAAGTGTACGAGCCAGACACGCACTTGTAACACCTAAACAGCGCTAGAAGCGAGGACACATACATAGTTGGCTTAACTTGCTAGGGCGCTGCACACACCGCTAAGGATCTAAATCCAGTGGTGATGCTGTATCCACAAGTGCAACCCTGCAATGAAATGTAAAATTTTCTTTTTATTTCAGTAGGAAAAAAAATGGTCCTAAGGAAATATATGCTGAGGACTAAAAATTATAGAGTTACTACTTATGTAGGTGAAATTATTTTATTTTAGTGTCAGATTCACAGCCCTGTGGTCTGAAATCCTCTGTTCACCCATACAGTCAGATGGGATGGCACTGTCTGTCCAAGTTGTCTCCATCTTATGGAAGAAGGATGGAGAGGTTTTGGGGGTTAAGACACTGAAATGGGATTTAGGAAATCTGCCTCAGCCTTAATCACTCTGTGCCTCAGTTCCCTGTCTACACATTGGAGACAAAACTACTCCCCTTTCCCACACCCTTTATCTCCCATCTAGTTAGCCTACAAACTCTTCAGAGCAGATCATCTCTAGCTATAGAATCATAGAAATGTAGGGCTAGAAGGGAGCTCGAGAGGACGTCAAGTCCAGCCCCCTGCGCTGAGGCAGGACCAAGTAAACCTAAACCATCCCTGACAGGTGTTTGTCTAACTTGTTCTTAAAAACCTTCAGTCATCTGGATTCCACAACCTCCCGCCTCTTCCAGAGCTTAACTACCCTTATAATTAGAAAGCTTTTCCTAATATCGAACCTAAATCTCCCTTGGTGCAGATTAAGCCCATTACTTCTTGTTCTACCTTCAGCGCACATGGAGAACCACTTGATCACCACCCTCTTTATAACAGCCCTTAGCATATTTGATGACTGTTAGAAGTCGTCTTTTCTCAAGATTAAACATGTCCAGTTTTTTAACCTCTCACAGGTCAGGTTTTCTAAACCTTTATCATTTTTGTTCCTCTCCTCTGGACTCTCACCCATTTGTCCATCTTTCCTAAATTGTGGTGGCCAGAATTGTACACAGAATTCCAGCTGAGACTTCACCTGTGCTGAGTAGAGCAGAACAATTACTTTCTTTGTCTTACATACAACACTCCTGTTAATTCTCCCCAGAATGATATTAGACTTTTTTGCAACTGCATCACATTTTTGAGTCATTCATGATCCACTGTAACTTCCAGATCCTTTTCCGCAGTAATATCACTTTGCCAGTTATTCCCCATTTTGTAGTTATGCATTTGATTTCTCCTTCCTAACTGAAGTACTTTGCACTTATCTTTATTGAATTTCATCTTGTTGATTTCAGACCAATTCTCCAATTTGTCAAGATCATTCTGAATTCTAATCTTGTTCTCCAGAGTGCTTACAAGACCTCCCAGCTTGGTGTCATCAGCAGATTTTAAAATCACACTCTCCACTCCATTATCCAACTCATTAAATGAATAACTGAATAGAACCAGACCCAGGACTGACCTTCACAGGACCTCACTAGTAGATACAATTCTCCCAGTTTGATTGTAAATGACTAGATAATTACTCTGAATACGGTCTTTCAAACAGTTTTGAACCTAACTTATCATATATTCATTAAGACCACGTTTTCCTAGTTTGCTTATGAGTCTGTCAAGTGGACCGTATCAAAAGCTATGTTTTTGTACAGTGCTTACCACAATGGAGACTTGATCTCTGTTGGAGCCTCTTGGCTCTACAATAATAGAACTAACTACAAATTATCAACTCTGACCAGGAATGGCCACCTGTTGTTAAGAGGGTTGTTAAGTCTTCATGCCCATTCAGTTTTTGGTCTAACTCTTGAGACTGTCAACAAAGGATTCCAATTAATGCCCATTATGGCGTGTTTCATTACATAGACCAAGACTACCGAATCCATATCATATAGGCCAAACCACCAAGACAAAGAAATTCACACTCACTACAGATCTGGGCTGGATTCAAAATGATGACCTAAAAGTGAAAAGCACACCAACTAGCCCCTGAACAATCCAGCCTGCCTACACGGTTTATTTAGTTTGATTCAAGTATATATTGATACAGGACACAAGTATTCAGACTAACAAATACAGTGTTAGGTGACATTAGTGCACACTAATAGAAGTGTGAAAATATATCCTAGCTTCCACCTCCCATAATAACTCTGCCTACTCAAACTGTCTCCTTCAGCAGCTCCCAGAGAACTAGCCTATAACCTTTTCTTTTATAACCTCCACCTCCTGAAGAATGTAAACCTCTTATAAGGACTAATCACTCCATCCCCCCCCCCATGCCACATTGTCCTATCTGCCTGTCCCCAACCCTGCCTGCAGCGCACAGCATCAATATTGAACTTTGAGCCTATATGGATGGTACATAGTAGTATGTCTTCCTGTTAAGAAGGGACAGATCAAACGAGAACCCAGACCAAGCCTTTATGCAATCTCATAGAGGTAACACTGGACATCCACATAGTAAGAGGCAGGTTCTGCCCTGGAGAGCTTGAAATCTAAACAGACGAGCCAGACAAAGCATGGGAAGAGAAATAGAGGCCCAGGGAAGGGACACAGCACACTAGTAGTAGAATTAGGATCCTGATGTCTCGAGTCCTGGAGTAACATTTTCAATAGTGCCTGAGTGACTTAAGGTCCTACGTTCAACTGATTTTCAATGGGGCTTACACTCCTAAAGTCACTTGGACGCTTTTGAAAATTTTACTCCCAATTTGTGCCCTAGCCACTGGCCTATGCTGCCTCTCCAAATCTAGCTAGCTTACTTGCATTCATTTTCGTTTTCCGTCCTTCCAGAAGCACTGAAATACCAGCGACCTGGGAGGTACTGAAAACCTCACAAGAAAGCCTCTTTTCATGAGACTTCCAGTTGAATTTTGCAGACCCAAATGGTGAAAACAAAGGTCTGCACTCAGGATCACGCTGTGCCACAGGAACATTCAGCACTTTACAAAATAAGAGCAGCTTCTTCGTTCAGAGTATTTTACCATCTGAATTAGATACAACACACAGCAGAGTCTGACAGACAACACTGGGAGGAGGGGGGAAGAACACAAGAAATGGGATCATGTAATTTGTTTGGTTGCATAAGCTTGTTCGTCCCAGTTATTTTCATTTGTTATATGAATAAAATCAGGGAGGAGAGCAGAAGTAGATGGCAATGGAGTGTGATTAATGGTGAAAAAGTAACCAAGAGGGAATTCTTAAAAAGGATTTGGAGGAGAGTGAAGGCATCGGGGCCACTGGATTAATAAATACCACCTATCATCAGTGCAGTATCTGAGCAGCTCAACAACATTAATATATTTATCCTCACAACACCTTGGTATCCATAGGCAGGAAGTTTGATCCCCATTTTTACAGATGGGGAACTGAGGCACTGCATATACTAAGTGACTTGCCCAAGGTCACACAGGAAGTCTGTGGTAAGCTGGAAATCGAGCCTAGGTCTCTCAAACCCTATGCAAGTGCCCTATGTGCCCTTTTTAGGGGGGAGGACAAAGCAGGTTGGCACTGTGGTAGCCCCAATCAGGGATCGGAGCCCTACCATGTGAGGCGTTGTACAAACCAGTAAAAAAAAAGACAGCACGAGCCACCCCCTCCCCAAAGCATACAAGCCAAGTAAAAGGTTTACAATAAAGATTTGGCTTTATATCCTTCCTGCCTATGTATGTGCAATTTGATCTACTGGTAGGAGAAGCAGACAGAACTCCATGGTTCTTTTCCCAGCTCTGTCTCACATTTGCTGTATGACCTTGAACAAGTCACTTCACCTCTGTACCTCAGTTCCTCCATCTGTACAATAAGAATGATTCACCTGCTCCCTCTTCCCCCTCAGTCAGGCATTCAGAGATCCTTGGATGAAAGCCACCATATAACTGACGAGTAACATTAGCCAAACAAACTCCTGAACCTTTTACTGTTTGCCCATCACTGCTTCAGACCCCTTATGGCCTGTTGTATCAAGGTCTTCCTTCTTGGTTTGACTGAAGCTCATGGATCATTGACCTGATAGAGAGTTTTGCAGACCGGAACATCCTAAATAAAATGATTCCATCTTTTTTTTTTTGGTGCAATCCAAAATAGCAGAGCCAATTAATCCACGTTATCCACTAGTCAGCCACAGCATTTCTCTCTTCTTTATTTTTAAAAATTCATTTTTAATTAAGTGAGCCTCACATCAAAGTTCTAAAGACTGGGCAGCATGGCCATGATTTTCAACAGTGGCTAGAGATTTTTGAGTGCCTCAGATTTTGGGGGCCTGACGGGAGACACTTTAAAGGAGCCTGGTTTTCATAGGGTGCACGCTCAGCACTTTTTGAAAATCCATCCCCTTTTAAAGTGTCTGGAGCTGAGCCCCCAAAAATTGAAGTCCCCCCCCCAAATCACTAATCCCTTTTGAACATCTAGCCTTCTGTCTAGATGAGTCAGGAGAGCTGGGGCTAAGCCTAGATCTAATGCTGACTGACTGAACAAGTCACTTGGCCTCTCTGTGCCTCATTTTCTCCATCTAAAAAAAAAAAACAGGGATAATATTCTATATCTATAAAACCCACTCAAACCTACTACAGGAGTGTTGAGAGACTGCTTATAAAACACCTCGAAGCACTTCAGTTTAAAGAGGTGCGACAGAAGTACAATGTATTATATTTTAACAACTTGCTACTTTGTATTTGTTCAATTTTAAAATTTCTTATAAACTGTTGGCAAAAAATCCTAGAAAGCAGAAAACGCACACAGGGATCTCTCTATCAATTTGTGCGTAATGTAAATAAAAAACATACTGTATGGATAGCACCAGGAACCCAGACAGTGGTAGGTATGTTATCTATGGATCTGACAGAACACTGTTTTGATCAGGATTTCATGGGTTTCACGGTCCTTTGACCATCACATGACATCCATGGTTACGCTGCGGAGAATCATCTGTTGCCATCCCCAGAGTGAAGCCCTTGCCTTCCAGAGCTACCGCACTATATTATCTGGGCTATGAAAAACACAGATATTTTAAGATGAGAATGTCAGCAAGGGTCAGTTTCAACTTGGCTATCAAACTGAACTGTCAAGACGAGAGGACTCACCTCCATCCTGCAAGAATACATCAATCATTCTGACAACCCTTAATCAGACAAAAGGAGCTTTCTTGGAGGTTCAGCAGAGATTAAGAAGGTGGAGGATACAGTATTATTGCCTAAAAAAAAATCTAAACAAATGATTTAGGATAGGAAGTGTTAAATGAACAAAGAAGACCTTTAAGCCCTAATCACATTCAAAAGCGGGGCATAAGCTTAATTTCTGAAAGCCTTATTCTCACACTTGTCAGCTGTTCCCTTATGTTGAACACTCCCCCTCCCTTTAGGGCGTTGAGAAGTCCCCTGCCCTGCCCTGGGAGGAGGGAGACATGCTGTATATTTTTAGAACTATAATCAGAGCTACATTCCAATGTAAACCGTGACATTCACAGTGCAGTTTTTCCAAGTGGAGGGAGACAGCACAACTATCCACCAGCTTCACAGAATCCTCCAGGCTGCTCCCAAGCCTACGTCACTAGCAGGCAGATTGCATTGAATGGAAGAGGTTTGCCAACTCATGTGGCAGTGAACAGATAGGTCTCAATCGGTCTCACACACAGACCTCTCAGCTATTTTAATATCTGTCCAATCTGGAATCTGATCTAGTGCACGCACTGTCATAGTAGCTAGGTGTCCTGTAAATGAAATGAAGGTTATTTACTTGTAACTGAGGTTCTTCAGGAGGGACTTTGCATATTCCCACTCTTGGGATATGCGCTGGCCAATGCCATTGAACTGTGCAGCTTTCTACTAGCACTGCCTGGTCAACTGCTTGCGCACTCTCCCCGCCCTCAGGCTCCAAGCATGTTCTGAGGGCATGGTTATAAATCAGAGGACATCGATGGTTACCACTTCAGTTCTTTACACAGCTAATGTGGAGCCTCTAGAAGATAGGACTCTGTACTCCTGGGGGAATTTTGGCACCTAAAAATAAAAATTCTGCGCACAATATTTTTAAATTCTGCACATTTTATTTGTCAAAATAACACTACATAATTACACCAGTTTCAATTATTTTGGTAGTTTATTTCAAAATATCTGTCAGCAATATGTCTGTAACAATACAGACATACAAAAATTCCCCCAGGCGTAGAGAGAGTTAAAGAAACCCCTATGACAGCCCAGTTCATTTCTCTGCCCCCTTCCCCCCCCCAACCAGAGCCCAGCCGGGAGGCTCCCCTTTGCCCCCACACTCCCTATCCCCCAGAAAGGGTCCCGCCCAGTGGCAAGACGAAAGTATTTCCTGTGTGATGAGCTACAGAAATATGAAAATAAGCTTTTTAGAGACTGAGAGCAGCAAACCAATCTAGAAAGGATAGGGAAGAAATAATGGATCCTAGCACTAACATTGTGAAACACCCTTTGAGGGTACACGTTTAGCTTCCTTTGATCTAAGGTTGGACGAAGACCTCCATCTTTCTTTGGAATTAGAAAACAGCAAGAACAGAATGCTTGATTTCCTCAGGTTTATTGGAACCTCCGCAATAGCACCTTCTGCTAGCAGAGAATTGATCTCTATTTTTAACTGCACCTTGTGAAAGGGGTCCCTGAAAGGGAGGAAGGGGGAGGTTGATTTGGAGGGAGAATATCAAACTAGATAGTACAACGTTCTTTATAGTATCCAACACCCACCTGTCCATGATGATCTTCAGCCACTCATAACATTGGCTTAAACGTAAGGGAAATAGAATTCAAGATTGGTTTGCTTGCTCTCGAACACTACATCAAACTACAGTCTAATTGTAGGCAAAGAAGTGGTGTTAAGCAAATCCTTTTGCTTCATTTTGGGCTTAAAATGGCCATCTCTTGTCTGACTGAGAAGCAGAAGATTGTTGCTGTTGGTAGTGATGTCTTCCTTTGTTAAAATAAGACGACAAGAAGAAGGGGGATAAGACTGTCTTTGGTATCTTAAAAATGGTGTAGACAATCTCCTTTTGAAAGGCTGTAAAAGACCCAGAGATCCATCTATAGATCTCGTTCCTTTAATTTTTCCCCCCAATAAATAATCAGTTCTTGAACTAAATAAACCATCACCTTCAAAGAGAAGGTCCTCAACTTTAGACTTCTCCTGTGGAAGATTAGAAGAATGCAACCAGGCATGTCTTCTGAGAGTTACTGACCTTGAAGTAGTATCTGAGATATCAAAAAAGACGCCATTAATGCTTGCTTCAGATTTTGACCCTCCTTAATGACAGCATTAGGGAGTCTTGCGTGTCCTTCAGATAGGTTTTTGGTCCACAAAGATTTAGTCCCAGAGGTGGAACTGATATCTAGCCATGACTGCTAGATAATTAGCTATTCTCATGTTTAAGGAAGGAGAAGAGAACAGTTCTCTTCCCAAAAGAGTCTAGTTTTCTCCCATCTCTATTAGTGGGAGTAGACCGTATACCTCCTGATCTTTGAACTGTTGCAGTCACTACTATAGAGTTAGGCAGAGGAGAAAGAAAACCCCTCCTATGGAATATGATAAAGCTCATCAGCCTTGTTTGCTAGTGGAAGACAAGAAGGAATATTCTATATTAATTGGGAGGATTGCCATAGCCCTTCCAAAAGGGGCAGAGAACCTTTACTTGTAGAAGTGTTTCCCAGTATATCAAAAACAGGACATGCAGTTTCTTCTCACTAAACTGACGGTAATTTTAATGTCAAATCATTCCGTTGACAAATTCCTAGAAATGAATGGTATCTTCCAGTCAAGACAGGGCTGATGCTACTCCAACATTCTCATCTGGAGACAATTCACATATAGATATTTGGTCTTGGGAAGTTTGTAGAGGAACTTCCACCTCCTCTTCACTCGCCATTCCTACCACTTTGGCCAGTCCAGTAATGTGTCAGAGCCAGGATACCTGTATTTGTAATAGTTTTTGTCCATTGGAAGTCTCTGGGATTGCAGTTCCAGATTTTCCATTGCATCCAGATGCTCCTCCGAATGCAGATCCGAGCCCAAATCTCATAATGAAATTAAATTGGCGAAGTTTGTATTCTCAACACTGACATCAAAGACATTGTTCTCCTAGGTGAACCTGAAGGTGTCCTGGGAGGTGAAGGCGACACTACCAACAGCTCATCAGATTTCCTTTTCTTGCGAGAATGAAAAGACTGATCCATACCCAATTTCCTCTTCACTGTTGCTGAATCAACCAGAATCTAAAACTATAGTTCTGAAGACACTCTTATGTCTCCAGCATTAGCTGCCCCTGGTGTCAGTATGACACCCACATCCACAGAATTCTTTGAACCAATTGAAGAACTTGCTTGATGGACTTAGAGATTCACTCGGTGTGTCCCTGATCCATCCAACCATGATCCGACAACTCAGATAAATCTCCGGAAGAAGACTGTTTTGTTTTTGCTTCTTGGAACTGAGGACTTTGGTACTGTGGAAGTGCCTGGCATAGAAGAGGGATCATCTCTGCCTGATTTCCTCAACACCAGTGCCCTCTGTGGTATCGGATCAGATGACGTTGCTACCGAGTGCTCAGTCTCTTTTGAACTGGAGCTTGGCACTGAGGCCCTTGGTCCACGTACCAAAGTCTTTTTGGAACCAGAAGGGCTCAGAGCTGAGCCAGGCATCTTGTAATGCCTTCGAAGCCTTGGATCTGGTAGATAAGGATTCTTGTAGAAGGAGGGCTTGGAGTCGGTTTTCCCTCTCTTTTCTGGCTCGAGGGGTGAAAGAGCTACAAAAAGGAGCAATGCGAAGGAGAATGTCTGTCCCCCAAGCATTTTAGGCAGTGAGCACTGACCTCAGAATCTGGGAAGATTGCTAGACAATGTACAGCTCTTAAATCCATGATTTTTGATCTTCAGATCCGCCATAACAACTCTAATGCTAACTATACAAAACAGCCAGGCACTTATCCTAACTATCTAAAGGATCTTGATTCAGAGAAGGCTCAGGTACATGTGTGTCAGCAGTTGGAAGGAACTGAGGCAGTAACTGCCGGCACCCTATTTATTGCCGTGCCCTTAGAGCCTGATGGTGGGGCAGGGAGTGCACACAATTGGTTGACTAGGCAGTGCTAGTAGAAGGCTGATCAATGGCACCAGTTGGCATCTATCCCAAGAGTGAGAATATGCAGAGAAAACTCGAACTAACACCAAAGTCACTTCTCCAGCACACCGCCCTCTTTTTAGGCTGCTTCCGTAGCTGAATCAGGCACTTTGACAGTCTTTCAGGAAAAAAAGTCATACTACTCCCTAGCTTCACTACAGGGGTGGGGGGTGGGGGGGAAGAGGTCTTATGTAAAGAGACGGGTATCAAGACTCTGAATGTGGCTAGATTCAGATTCAGCATAAAATTTTTACCTGTACGGATTCCAAGCCAAATTCTGTTCAGCTCCACACATGCATGCACTTTGGCTGATTTGCATGCATGAGGGAGAACATGCTTTGGCCCTTATGAGTCCTTGAACTAAAGGAAGGCCTGTGTGCCCAACTTCAAAGCTCACATATACACTCGCAAAACTCCTTTTTAAAGTACTGCTGAAGTTCCACTTCAATCATCCAGCCCATGTTTTTCACTTCAACTTTCGTTAACACACTTGGAAGGTGTTTTTCCACAAGCTAAGGGTCCGTTGGGTTCTAGTTGGAGCAGACAAAACCCATTAAAGTCCATCCAGATTTTTGTTTCTTTCAACTTCAACATATTAGGTCAGGCTGGTAACCACATCAAAAGTGACTGTTTGCCTGCATTTCCCAGTATTGTTCTCTAGTAGGGCTGTCATTTGAATGTCATGTGAAAAGCCCATTCCATTAGAGGCACGTCAGTGACCATAGCTGGCCCCAGGATGGTTCCAGCTCACAAGATTTGTGGGGTAGCTGCATGGCACTCACCACATATTTTTTACTAAACATGATTGCCTAGGTAAATTCACGGCTCTTTGATTGCGCGTGGTTGTCTTTGCTTGCACACAGTTCACTAAAATAAAAACAAAAGTTCTACTTACCCTGATCTCTGACAACATGTGCCAGTAAATGGTGCAGCGGAACCAGCACTGAAAGAGGTCTCACTGTAAGTGCAGACAGAACCAAACCACTCTGAACATCCTTTCAGACAAGGGAAATGTTTGCCTATTGGTTTTGTTATTTTAACCAAAATAATTTCTATTGCAATTAACAAAAATAAAGTCATGTGAACATTTCTATGGGTGTTAGATTAATTTATTTGTTTGCTTGTTTTCTGAAATATAAGTTGGGGTTCAAACTTGTCCTGACCGCGTCCCCTGTGGCTGCATATAGGAGCTACTAGCAGTCAAAGTGATAATAGTTTATTGGGCTATACTTGTGGGTAATTTCAGTATTTAATTTCTGGCCAATTCTTTTAATATTGCCAGATCCCCAGACAACAACAGGGAAGACATTTCAAAATGAGCACATGTAACAAGCATGTCAGATATTTTGCCCACTCGGCACTAGGAAGCATCAGACTCACGATCTTGACCTACCTAGTCCATTTCTTTCTTTCATTAAAATGTTTTCCCCTGTAAGACTATTTACACAGCTGAAGCTTTGCCATGATACAGCACATTGCATCCTGCTGCTATTTCAATTTCATTACAGCATAAACAGCAGTCTAAGTGAGATTAAAAACACCCATCTTTCCCTGATACTAACAGTCTTCAATTTATTTTTTAAAAAGCTATTAAAGTCTATTTTAAACAACAAAAGGCTGGCCACATGAGGAGAAAGACATGCAAACAGGGGTTGACAGTCATCCTCGATATCTGCTTTGTAACAAGCAAAAAGAAATCCTGCAGACTGCCCAGGCTTTCCCGCCCTGCCTCTCAGTGAGGCTTGGAAGCTAGCTTTTAGATCTGGCAGGTGTGCGGACATTCATTAGAACAGATGTGACAATAAACAACACACCAGATCTTTGACACACAAAAATACACACTATATAGGCTGGAGGCCGGTCATTCTTTCTGTGTCATTTCTAGCTTACATACATCTATCTTGAAACAGCCTTGTCTAGCCCCAGTACCCGAAAGAGAGGGACGGTCACATAAAAACTCTGCGCACGGAAAGGAACCTCTAACAAGGGGAAGCACAAGCAGGGCTGAATACAGGAGCCAAATGTATGGTTCCCCACTCTACCAGCATGCATCCAGGCCCATCCCTTCTTGTAGTGGCTGCCCCATGTCAAGGCCTCAACCTTCCTGGGCCCCATAATGTAATCACAGTCCCCATCACAGAACTTAAGTAGAGCCTGTGTGGCAACATTGTCACAGTCAGTCAGTCTGAGGGCTAGAGATGCAAACAGAACCACAGGCCAGTCTGTGTCCAGCAGCCCCAATAAAGAATCTTCTTTGCATTTGTTGCAACAGAGCCCAGTCTGCTCTACCTCGAGGGACACGACAAGCCCCACAAGCTGCCCACACCTTTGCTGGGTCTACAAAGACAAACTCCACCCAGCCCCTTGCTTTTAGAATAAAGGCTTTGCCCTGGTGAAGGCTACCCTCCAGTCTCTTCAACAATGCACCTTCTTGTTTTACCAAACCTCTCCACACCCCACTCCTTTCATCTCCCAGTTTGCTTTCTGGGATCTCTGGAGCATGGGAAACATCCTTCAGCCATTCTGCTCTCAGACCCTCTGAACAGGCAGCAGAGAGGTCTCTGCACAGGGTGAAAGCATGTACCTTAACAACTAGGTGAGGGAAGGGGGCAGCTGGAGGAAAATGCACTGGCTGCTCGCTCTCCCTCCCCTTTCCTAGTAAGGTCAGTGGAAACGCTGGGCAAATGGTATTTTTTTTATGAATTGGTCTCTTATGTTCTCTTGCATTGCGCTGAGCACAGCCTGAGGACAGGTCTGATTCCTGTATAGAACTGTTTATCATGGGAATCAATAAGAAAGGGAACTTCTATTGCTTGTTTCCGTTTATAACATTTCCTTGCAGCCAGTCTCAGGAGCGGCACATTTAGCAATCCAGACAGGAAATATTACTGCTTAATTAGAAATGAAACAAACAGGGTATGCACGCATAGGTTAGCGGCTGGGTGCTGGGAGAATCGCCATTTGATTGTGCTGCTGAGGTAATTCTAACTGTCACATTCAGCTGTCAGAAGCGGGTAGCGGATATAGCCTTGGGGAATCTCCATAGGGAATGCAATACCTCGGATTAAAGCTAACTGGCCACAGTAGATCAATGCGGCTCCACAAGAAATACAGCTGCAAGCGCATTTATCCGAGTGAAAGTAACGAATCTCCAATAGTCAGACGTGCCAGCTGAGGGTGACGACCATTTTCATTGATGACGGATATTACCAAATCAGCCACTCGACAATGAAGTGCTCAGATTTTTTTCCACGAGGACCCTGATGTTTCTATCGCTGATAGGAGCCTCATGCACTCTCAGGAGTATTAAACTAATAAAGCATCTGCTGGAATACCCAGTGAGCCACAACTTAGTTTGAGAAATGTCTGTTATGGCGGAATGACACTTCTCTTGTTCGCTCTGTGCTGGCACAAAGAATCAGACTAGGTGCTACTGTACTATGAAATATTACTAACAGGGCTGGCAGAGGTCCCAACCAAGACCAGGGCCCCACCAGGGTAGGTGCTAAACAAACGTAGTAACATAGAAAACCCCAGTCCCAATCAGCTTGCAATCTAAACAGACAAGTCACAGGGCAGGAGAAATGATGCACCGTTATCTCCATTTTACAGATGGGGAACGGAGAGATTAAGGTACTAGCCCTAGGTGGGATTTGAACCGTGTCCCAATTCCCAATCCAGAGGGGTGGCCACAAGATCACCTTTCTCCAACGTATCAGAGGGGTAGCTGTGTTAGTCTGTACCCACAAAAACAATGAGGAAGCCAGTGGCACCTTAAATCGAACAGATTTATTTGGGCAAAAGCTTTCGTGGGTAAAAAAACCCACTTCTTCAGATGCATGGAGTGAAAATTACAGATACAAGCATAAATCTCTCTCTAACGAGCAGCCCTGAAAACTTAAATACTGTAGTCCCAAAACCAGGGACAGCACAGAGAGCGGCAGTGCAAGCTCATGTTGTGCCTCAGTCCTGACTCGCAGCACCCGCCTCTGTGAGGAAAGCAATTTAGTCCCCGGTCTCACTGCTGGGACGGCCAGCTGTGATATGGACCCCGCTCTACAATCAATGGAATGAGGCCACTGAGCAGCTGTGCAATAGGTAACAACTTTCAGCTACCACCAACCTGGTCTGCATTCAAACTACAGAGACCCAAATGTGAAAGAGAGCTCTGCATGCCTTCTCCCAGTCTGCTTGCCAGGCCAGTTTTCTAAGGTCAAAAGATACAACCTTCAGTAGTTTTACTGATTAAACCTCCCCAAATGGCATCAGCCTGACTCACGCCTACAAGATATTGCAGTCTAGTGGACAGAGCCCAAGACCGGGAGCCTAGAGAGTGGAATTCTATTCCCAGTTCTGCTGCTGACTCACTTGGGCCAAGTCATATGTGGCCTGAACCAACTCTCATTGAAGTCAACCGCAATCTTTCCACTGACTTCAATGGGAGCTGGAGCAAGCTTTATGCCTCTGGGCTTCAGTTTGCTCATCTGTCAAAAATTATCTCCGTTTATACAGGGTTTTCAGATCTACAGAGGGAAAGTATTAATGGGAAGCGCAAACTAGGGAAGTTGAGGGTGGTGGTGGCGAAGCAAGAGGAGCCCTGCATATGAATTGCATATTCCCTCCTTTCATCGCTGCGCTGTTTTATTGCCACGCAAAGTGGTTATTGCTGTATCGTACGAGGGGAATCGCGGGAAATCTTATTTTAAAGAGAGACATGACAGGAGAGGCACTTCATCTTATAGGGTGATTGAAATGTAATCCGAGTTCTGTTTATATACAAAGCACATGGAATATATTTCTTTGTTTAACATTTAAGCTGTACAATAGACTCATTGAGATGCCACATCTTGTTTCCAAAAGTGTCCCAAGGGAAAGTAGGCTGGGGAGTAGAGAGAATGAATCAGTCATACTTACTGCTCAAATACATAAAGCATAATCTGTTCTAGCAGACGGAATGCAAGGTACAAATAAAGGCCCAGATCTCCCAGAGTGCTCAATGCCTAGGACACACAGTCGAAGGGAACTCGTGGGATGATCAGCAACTCACAGGATCAGGCCTGCTATATTTATAGCAAATAAAAATATCCAGATCCATCTTAAACTCGGGTCACTCCCAAAAACATCCCCTGCAGATGGCATGCATGGTGCAGGCTGGAATCATCGGACTTGCAGCAGCTGCACCAACTCACCCTTCTCTTAGGCCACATTATAATTTGACCCAAGAGGTTGAAAGTGGCAGCATAGATCCAGACTGCATCTCCCCCTCCCCGATTCCTGTGGTGGCAGCAATCAGCCACGCATTACACTGCTTGCCAGTCAACGACACCCTGTTGACTCAAGGTGCCCTTTGAACACGGTCCTGATCCAAGGCTCTGGGACCTAAGGAGAAGTGCAATATGCAGTTGAAGCCCAGATCTACAGATACCACGCACCGAATGGATTGGGAACTCTCAAAACCTGATGGTTGGGCTGACCTGGCTGATCTAACAGTGCTGCCATGAACAGGAAGGAGTGCTACCTGGGCACTTTCGCTTCTGGTCCTACAAGCTCGGAGGAAAATTTTAAATAATGACTTTTGTGGAGCTTCATTAAGACTCTGAAGGTCTTGCGGTTCATGCTTGGCTTAAGTGCTGGGGAAGGTGGGGGATGGGATAGTGCATGGAAAGGGTCTTATTTCAACTTGTCCCTAACAGACAACCCCCAAAATTAGTCATGGGTTCGGAGTTTGATGCATATGCAAGTCCCATCGCAAAACCAGAGTGGAAGCCTGGAAGGAACTCAGCCCATCCCATGTTCTGCCTCAACAGGCCCCTCCACTCATCCCCATTTCCAACTCCTGGCTCATGCATGATTCTGACACAGGCCCTGCTCGACACTAGGAAAGTTGCTACAAAAATTCCAACCAGTTTTAAAACCAGATGGAGCCATGGATCAGACCCGATCCAGGTCGCTGGAATCATTTTGAAGTAAACAAGTTATGGGAGATGCTGAGTACTTGGCACTTCGGGGTGGGAGGGGAAGCCACTTATTTATGTGCCGAAATACAGACTTCAGAACTCAACTCCAAGTTCCTATTTTTGCAAACTTTGGCCCCAATCTAGGGGTAACCTAATTTATCTAGGTATCAACTGGCTTTGTGAGCATGGGTAAAAAAAGATTGTATATATTTGCCTCAATTTGCCCATGTGTTAGATGGGTATAAAAACACACACTATTTCACAGAGTCCTGGGAGTTTTAATTATCCAATGCTGTAAATCACTCTAGTATCTCAGATTAAAAGTGCTACAGAAATGCAAATTACTACTACAAAAGGCCTTTAAAATGGCTTGTTTATCCAGATTCATATTATCTATCCCCATATGATGTATGAGCAGCATGTAAAATGATCTGTCGTGTTCACTTCCCCTGCTAGTATTGAGTGCAGCTCCATGTGTGCATTCATATAACTATCCAAGCCCTGCTATTGAAATGATCTTTATCAGCGTATAACTCATCTTACTTAAAAGAGATCACCCATGCCTCGTGCCCAACATTTTCCAGGTTCATACAAGACATGTAGTATAGGAAAGCGGAAATTTTAAGTGGCTGATTTACGCAGTAATATAATAGGATAAGTGTTTGGAGCTGAAGACCAACCTTAATCATAACACTTGTCACATTTATACTTCAATTTTGAGGTATATTTTTTCACATTTGTTATGTTTTATGAACCAAAAGGTATATCTACATTACAGCAGGGAGCGTTCCTACCCTGGGTAGGCAGACACCTGCTCTTCTCCAGCTAGCACTTGAAAAATAGCAGCATGGACATTGCCACCCGGGCGGTGGCACAGGCTAGCTGCCTGAGTGCAAGCTTGTCCAACCACCTGGGTCAACTTTTATTTTTAGAGCGCTAGCTAGAGTAGAACGAGTGCATTTCTGTCTAGCCAGGCAGGGAGGCACACTACCAGCGGCAGTATACACGTACCCAAAGATACAAAGGATCTGCCATACCAAATCACAGCCATGGTCCCACAAGTACGGATTCCATTAGCTGCTGGTTTCAGGGGAACCCAGAGTCAGCCTGTAAGTTACAGCTGATCACAGTCACCCCTTACTATATGGCCCCAAATTGATGAGCATTGTTTCCTCCCTCGGCTGTCCTCTGTATCATCCCGGGAGGGCGAGGAGGGGAGAATTCCCCTGCTCCCAGCCTTTAACTGCTCTGCATTGTAGCTACCAGCTTTTTAGTGACAGAACAGACCCTCCATCCCTTCAGTATCCATCCAGGTCACTCCTTAAGAGGAAGTGTTGACTTCTACTAGCCTGAGCCAGGGACCGGGATCAGGACTCCTGGATTCTATTCCCAGCTCCGCCGGTAAATCACATGCCCTTGCACAAGGGGCTTTATCTCTTCATGCCTCAGCTTCCCTACCAGTGAAATGGAGATAATGCCTCTGGAGTGTTTTCGGCTTGAGTCATTAGTGTCTGCAAAGTGCTTGGAGAGCCTGGAGGCTGCTCTAGATAGAAAATATAAGTATTATTATTATTATTATTATTATTATTATTATTAAAGAGCAAAATTTGTAACTTCCTTGCTCCAGTGAATAAAGTAAGGTCTAAGTTTTTATCAGTTTCTTTATTTAAACACACTTTCCCATGCTCCACTCTCTGTTGGTTACATGGCATAACTATGGTCTAACCTGGTTTCTTGAATTACATGGGTGTTTTATTATGTAACATTTACACGACAGTCACATGTAGAGGCATAGATAGGTCAAAGATTAAAGTGCTCTAGAAATCAAGGGGTATGCAGGAGAAACCAGTTATAAATAATAAAGAGCGAATTAGTATATTACATCTAAAAGATCCACAGATCAGTGACCCATTGTGCTAGGTTCTGTACAAACATAATCCATGTCCCAAAGAGCTTCCTATATAAATAGGAAAGCTAGACCAGGGTCAGAGAACAAAAGTATTAGTATCCCCCAAACAGAGCACATATAGATCAACTGATTCACTCCATGGCACAGCCAGAAACTGAACCAAGATGGCCTGAGTCCCAGCCTAACCACAAGAGCATCCTTTCCTGTCTCGATTTAGACCGAGTTGTGTTTTACCAAGGTAGCACTTGGCTATTTCAGTTTCTTTCAACTCACGGAGAGTAGTAACAAGTCACCTGCAACGTTGGGAGAAACCAGACTATTTAGGAAAATAAATGGACTTTTTTCCTTAGGCGATCAAAGCTTTAAATAAAACATCTAATTGTCATTCCATACTCATGAAGCGGGGTCTCAGTGACAGTACACCTGTTGGGGGATGTGCATGCTCTGTTTTCCAGTGGGAATAATTGGCGTTCTGAATAACAGACAATTTGTTTGTTAGCAACATGTTTCATCCTTTTTTAAAATACGAAAACATTCATATTTATGAACACCTCTGTCACTACCATATGTTGTGCTCGATCCCCATATATGAAACAAACTGCCTTTAATTTTTTATAGCTATACAAAAAATGAGCAACATCTTAGTAGAACAATTAGATAAGAAAAAAAGATCATTTTCCCCCCATAGTACAAGTATTTACCAGGATCTTTTCCCCCATAAGAAATGTATTTAATGGATCATTTATTTAAATGTATTTGCAGACCTGCAGGGGTGCTGATAATAGACTAGGAGGCATTCTATTTACAATAAGTGAGTGGATTTAATGTTGTGTACAGTGTTGCCAGCCCCAAGCATTGAAAAATAAAAATAAAAATCATGAGTCAGGCTCCCAAAGTCATGAAATTAACTTAAAAATAATAAGCCTGAGTTTTTTTATTTGCCTTCTGCTTTTTGAGCTTAAGAGTGCACTGTCACATTTTCATACTTTTCTCTGTAATCATGAGAGCTAGAAGCTTACTTTTTTTTTTTTTTTAAATGAAATCTGATGTGTGTCACGTGACTCCATGGGTTTGAAAAAGCACCAAATATCACCAGACTCACACCAAGAGCAGGCAAAAATTGGCTGTAATGTTGGTGGGGTCAAGAGAAAGCAAGCACACATACCAGAGAGAGGGTATATTCACTGTCGCCCCCTACTGGGTGGAATCATAACTTGACATGAAGGTCAATCATTTTACCTAACTTTATACAGTTATTTGAAGATGAGCCAATTTCACGGCCCATCTTCAAATAACTGTACAAACAGTAATGCTCACAACCGCACCCCGTTTCCTGCCATCCCCTGTGAGGAGGATGTTATTGCCACGTTCATTTTACAGATGGGAAAACAGAAATAGGCTCAGTGATTTTCCCAGGTCACCCAGAGAACTGGGCAGATCCACAAGCCGTCCTATCTCCCAGCATGAGAATTCTCAGGCCACCGATTCGTGTCTTGATCTCACATACTCATGAGAACTGTAGATACCATATGTACACAAGTAGAAGGTACCACCACTTGTGGTTTCTAACAATCCTATGCTGTGGAGTTTCTTTTTCTGCTGTATAAGTAAAATCAATTCAGATTTAGAAGTATGCAGGGGTGTGACATGGGGAGAACTCACTGCCTGCAGTACTCTGGACAGAAAAGTCACTCTTTGGATTTAGTTGGAGCTGTCCTTTACATCTTTAGATAAAAAGGCTCCAGACCATAAACTGGAAAGTCACTGTATTCAATCCCATGGCCTCGTCGCTCTAGTGATTGCTGCATTCACAATCTGAATCAATTTAGGATCAGCCATTTCAAATCTGTCAGCTCTTATTAATGTAGCTCACACAGCCCTACCAAGCCAAGATAAAACAGCAATTTGATTAGCATGTGTGCGCGCATTGTGTGTATGCATAATATCCTATCCAAGTCTCATTGCTTTAGTAAAGATTAATAGATCACAGCAAGAACTTATGGGGGTGAGGGGAAGAGAAGACAGGTCCAATTCTCAAAGATTCTAATAACAAAGTGACACAGAGAACGCCAAGTAACAATAAAAATATGTGCTGGCTGCAAATATATTAGCCTGATATATATAAAGTATTAAGATATAGATAGCGCCCCATATGCATATACCTCAGTAATATCCGTACTATGCACATACATACATATTAGTTTTCTCTTGCATATAGATTCTCCACAGAGCAAAATCTCAAGTCTGTTTCTGGAACATCACAAACCCATTTTCTATGGGGCAACTTCTGCTTTTACTACTATTAGCAGGAATACTTAACTTTCACCCACGAAAGCTTATGCTCCAATACTTCTGTTAGTCTATAAGGTGACACAGGACTCTGTCGCTTTTAACGAGGTATATATTCAAAGCGCCATACAGATATTACTTACTGGAAAAAGAATTACGGTTTTCAAAAGGAAAACCTCAAGAGGGGGCAGAAAATAACACCCCATCCACAGAGTTTTTGATCAGCTAATGAAAATTTGTTCAAATGATTTAATGCTTTTAACTTGTGTTTCACCGCTAGAGTAGATTTGGGGATGGAGTTCATTGGACTCCAGAAAATTCTCTCTCCAGTCAGTGCAATTCAGTGAAGATCATATTGTATATGATACAAGCTTATCATCTGTAGCATTTATAAAGCCAAGCCTTTGACATTTAAACAAATCTTTTGGATTAGACTCTACCAAATTCCCAGGAGGGGACAATGGGAAACCATATGCATGTAGCATTGGCCGGCTGCCACAGTTAGACACAGAGCTTACGCACAAGAGTGAGAGCTAGGGCTGGGATCTGAGATATCTTTATTCTAGTCCTCACTCTGCCACTGACCTGCTAGGTGACGTTAGGCAAATCACTTCACCCTTCTGTGCCTCTTTTCCCCTTTGTAAAATGGGGCTAATGATACTTATTACCTGTCTGCAAAGTGCTTTGAGATCAGATAAAAAGCACTACAGAAAAGCTAGGTACATGGAGTTGTTTTTCATTTCAGAGCTGCCCAAACCACCTCTTAACCTAAGGTGAGCAATGCAATGGCCAGGAGAGGATCTGGACCAATCATACATGGCAGATAAATAATTAATTGTGCATCATTGTTTAATACAGAATATAAACAAAACAATCGAAGAGTTAACAGTTTCAGAAGCGAGATCACTGCAGCCAGCCCCACATTCCTAAATATTATTTTAAATTTGCAAAATGCCACCTCACTAAATAATCAAACTCTGCTGCTGCATCTCAGAAATTGCCACCTGCGGCTAATACTCCAATTTTAAACGCGTCCTCAAGTCAATCTTTGTAAATTCTGCATTAAATATTGATCCACCCTGGAGAGGTCTAATATGGTACGTTTAGCATAGATGTGTTAAATTCAAATAAGAATAAGTAAGCCTGGAAGCTCGTCTACATACAATCAGAAGTGAAAATGATCATGCTGGTGACAAATAAGCCTGCGTCAGCCTAACTTCTTTCCCGTCCAGGTAAAGTGGAGGTAAGGAAGGGTTCTGTGATTTTGGTGGGTGGACTGGTCATTATACAAAGGAAGAGCTAAGTGGTCACTGTCTCAGGATCTCTCAGGCAATAGAATGCATAGCCTCTGGGCCACAATTCAAACATCATTCAGACAGGCTGAGTACCTGTGTCAGTTGACATCAGAGTTCCAGAGGGCTTCACATGTGAATAAGGGAGCATCTGAACCTCATAATCTGAAGAGGCCTGAGAGTGCCTTGTTTCTCTTGTGGGACACAATATCTAGACCCTGCACCACCAATGTTACAATCAGAAATAACCCCTCCTCCCCTGTTTGGAGAGATGGGGGTGAGAGAGAACTGTAGCAAGTATCAAATTCAAGCCCCTGCTTCCAAATCCATCTCTACAGGTTTATTTTCAAGCACGGAGAGGCTATTTTCCAGAGAGGGTTCAGATGCACTTTTAGGGCTGAGATTTTGGCACCAGCAAACCCTTGCCCTGCTCACCCTCAAATCCTAATTCTAAGCCTCAGCCTGAATTTAGCCTGGATCCAAATGCAAATGCTACATCTTAATCCATCAGATGGTGAAAATAGTCTTTGAATTATTCTGGGGAGAGATGGAGAACCACAGAAAAAACAAACTTTCATGGAAATCAAATAAGAGGGCATCCTGCCCTGGTAGCCTTCTTTGAAAATCCAGCCTGTCTGGTACAATCTGATGCCTTTCAAAGACAACAGCTGTGGTTCTTCACAAGTACTTGAGAGCTGGGGATAGTTTCTGCTATGTAGGAAGCACCATCCCTCCCATCTCAAGTCAAACTCTTTCACTATTGAGAATACATGAGGGGATGTTATTTGAAATACACAGTCACTTGAAAAGTTTTTTAAACCGTTCTCTTAAGCAATCACAAGAGAACCCCACTGACTGCTCTCACTGCAACAGTGAGAGTGGAGGGAAACCCCACTGCATTACAGCCTATACTCCAAACACTGAGGTAAATAAAAACTCTCTTCCCCTTCCCAGCTCCCTTCCTCCCTGGATCCTGCCTCCCCAGCTCAGTCTCTCTCCACCTCTTCCATTTCCATCCCTCCAGCATCTCTCCCTTCCTTTCCTCTCTACTGCCTTATGGTGATAAGGAAGGGGGATGGGTCTAAAGCAACCCCTTATATATTTCCCTTCTCAATCCACATAGGGCAGGGGTGGGAGAAAGAGGGCTTCCAGGCCAGTCAATACACCAGCTCAGAGTCCTGCTCCTAGTCCCTGCTCTGCCACCCAATAGTCACACTCTGCACAGCCCCAGCAAATCTCCACACACTCTGGGCTCTGCCCAAATAACAACTCCTCCTCCCCTTGGGTTCCATTGACTCACCCCTCCCTCCCCAGGTGCCATTTTCTTAGACCCCAAACCCTGCCCACATTTCATTTCTTCCTTCCCCTCATGCAGTCCCTTACTTACCCAGCATGATTCTCCAAACTCTAGGGAAGCCAGGGCCTCCAGGCCAGCTCCTCTCTGCAGTGCTGAGTTCAGTGATCCCGAAAGTAGGCCATACGGCTGCCTTACACCCTCCCACTTGAGTTAGGGGCAGAGAATTAGCTAGAAGCTGGTTCCCTGCCTGCTTCAAGCCAGCTACACACACAGCTGCAGCCACCTGCCTTGATGTGCACATGTGTAGTGCATTGCCCCAGCCATTAGAGCAGCCCCAGTTAAAGGAATCCCTGTTTAGCTGCACTGTCCAGTTTAATTTGGTCACACACCCCCTGCCCCGAATTTTACACGGCAGCCCCCACAGTCAATTTGAAGACATCTTAACTCCCCCTGAAACCCCTCCTGATCAGAATACTGATTCCTGGTGCATTTGGAGCAACAGACATGAGAAGGCTGAAGGTGAATTAGAAAAATGCCCGTTGTTTTTCCATCTTGTGAAATTTAATTGTTTTTTCTAAAGTAATAATGATGATGATGAAAACACTGTACAGGGTCTGGAACAGACGGGGGTCACTACAGGCAAATGGAGAAAATTAATATGTACTTATTATACTGCCTCATTATACACTTCATTCCTTACCAAATCCAGAGGGAAAATAAAGCAGAAACCTACCAGGCCAGAGGGCAAAAGCAGTGACAAACATTGGGCCTGATCCTGCAGTGTAATGGATGAGGGTGGAGACGTATACCCTCACAGACCCCGCTGACTTCAGCATAGGGGTCTGCCTGCATGCCCCATATTGCAGGGTTAAGGCTGAGGCCAGCAAACAGCTCCCTCCATTGTGCATCTCATTGTCAGTCTTTGGTTTCAGGGACTTTACAAGATAGCACCAAATTTTTTTCCCCAATTCAGGACAATATTTTCCTGCTGTTATCCTGTGAGTCAGCCCACATTGGTACAACACAAATCTAAATAGAAAATGTGTATGTGCAGGTTGGAAACACCTAGACTTCCTAGAAACATCGGCTTGAATCCACGCACTCTGACTCAGCCCTTCATCCTTCTGAGGTACATAACCTCAGGTCCATGCATTTTACAATATGAGATGTGAGGGACTTTTTCCTAAGACCTAAAAACCAAAGCCTTTGCAGAGAGATTAATGATCCTATGGCAATTTCTGTTACAGGAAGGGTTTCAGCTGGTGGCTTTGGCTAAAATTTCCCCTCCACACACTGTTGTGCAGTGCACTGACTACCACACTACACCCCAGATGTGGCTGCATTTTACTGTTACTGTATGTATTTATGCCCTGATCTTGCCCTGGGATGTGTGCAGAGGTCCCCACTAACTTCAGTGGGACTCTGTACAGGTACAGGGATCTGTCCACATGAATTCACTTATAGGATTGGAGACACAGTTTGCAACGTTGTTTGAAATTCTCCACGATGAAAGGAG
This sequence comes from Malaclemys terrapin pileata, assembly GCF_027887155.1. Lineage (NCBI taxonomy): Eukaryota > Metazoa > Chordata > Testudines > Emydidae > Malaclemys > Malaclemys terrapin. Next base: position 8,596,791 of record NC_071522.1, on the reverse strand, counting down.
ACATAATTAATATAGGTTGTTTTATATGAGTAAGGAAAAGGATCTGATGAAGAGATAGGGCAAAAACATGGTCATTTGGGGTTTGTTAATCAATTCCCAGAGTCGGTTGTGATCTGGAAAGGAAGGGTTTCCATTATATCCAAACCCACAAAGTTTGAGGCAGACAGTTCAGACAGCTTAAAGTCTGATTCACCTGTAACTATTAAAACTACAGGAAAAATGGGCCTAAGTCAGAACTGTTGATTAAATCCCCCTCAAACTTTGGAAGAGTTTGGATTCAGACCTGGATGTTGCAGCTAACACACATATAGCTATATGCATACCAGATATTTTATTTTACAGTACCATAAAATTTCCTGTCTATAGAGCCTTCCATTTAGGGATTGTGAGGCTTAACTGAGTCTCACAACACCCCTATGAAGGGGTGTGTTTTACATATGGGGAAACTGAGGCACAGAGAAGTTAAGTAACTTATCCAAGGTCATGCAGTACCAGAACCAGAATCCAGATCCTCAGACTCCCAAATCTATTCTTCAACTACAAGATTCCCTTTCCCCTCCATTAATAATAAGAAAATGTGAACTCAGACCCTTTCTTTACATAAAAGGGTACTGGAGACGTGATGATAAATTCTGGAAATAAGGTTTTTTATTTTATAGGATACTTGGATCTAACTAGATTTGTCCAATATCCCATAAAATGAGACCAGCAAATATTTTCCCTTTCCCCCACAGTCCATATGGCTTTTGCCATTTGTTTGTGCGTCACTGATTCCTAGCAGAGAGCGAGCTGAAGGTCACCAGGGTGAATTCCCTTTGCTGCAACACATTTTTGTGAGATGGAATCAATATCCATAAGATCATCATCAGCACCATTCACACTGACCGGGGGGGAGAGCATGGAAAGGAATGGAGCCTGCGCAGAGTCAAAGGGAAAAAAAACTTTAGAGAGAAATAGTGTTACCAAAAAAAAATCACCATCTGTGATCTGTTCCATTGCTGCTGCTGCCTTTTTAAATTTTCTTTTTCTATTTATTCTGGAATTGAGGGGGAAAATGAGCAACACTGGAGTTATTTTTGTATGTTTTATATGCTATTATGGGAAACTCAGAGGAAGAGACTGGGGCCAGACAATGTCGTCTGAGACAACAAGAAGGAATAACGTATAGGAGGATGGAAGGGAAATCAGAGCTGGGGAAAAGAGGTTACTTCCTGTACTAGCACCAAAGCCCCCCTTGTTCTATAGGGTTAAATTCTCTCCTCCTCTACATGCATGTGTCACTGAACTCAATAATGCAGCGTCAGTTGCTGCATTACAGAGATGAGGCACGGGTAACTGGGAGTAAAAGGCATGCTCCAGAGCCCAATGTAGTCACTGGGAGTATGTCTGTTGAGGTCAGTAGGCTTTAAATTAGGCCCCAGGTGACTCTACACACACATCACCTCCAAAGGGGTGGATCTGAGGACACAGATCACTCCTGTTTTGTGATGTCAGCAGAACACTAAATGTATAAGGCCTGATCCTTTCAGGTTCCAAATGCCCCCAACTCTCATTAGCAGCAGTGGCAGAAATGGGAAAGGGCGCAGAGAAGGGCAACAAAATAAAGTAATGGACAGTCTTCTGTCTGAGGAGAGAGTGAAAAGATCAGGACAATTTAGTTTAGACAGCAAACGAAGAAGTGGTATATAAAATCATGAATGGTATAAAGACCCTCTTTTTATAGCTTGGTTTCCAAATAGCGAGGGTTTTGGCATAACTGCTCAGCTCTTACACTTAGTATTCAAAGATCAGTCTTGCTTGTGAGTCCAGAGCAGTTCTCAGGTACGACACTATTATTTTTCCCCTTTGTCGTTCAGGATTTATATACCTAGACATTTTTCCTCCAAAGCCTCCTCTCTAGATCAGCACATTTCTCCCGCAGTTCTTTCTCCCTCGGCAGCAAGAATGTGAGTACTTTGTTCCGTACTATGCCTCTGTCTTCTTCTTCCCTCAGCCGCTGCTCCATGTGGTTGCTTCTGGTTTCAAGTTTTGTTACCACGTCCATCATGTAGCTGAGGGTGCCCTCTATTTTACAGATCATCTTTGTCACCTCTTGCTTGAAATCCTTCATGTCCCTCTGTACGTTTTTCAGTTCTTGCCGCAGTTTTTCCACGTCTGATGCATGTTGGCTGCACATGGCCGATGCCAGTGTCGAGAGAAGGCATCTGGCTTGAGGATTATTTGTCTCCACTTTTTTACTTGTCAGCATGTCCAGGGTCATCGGAATAGTCTCTTCTTTACACAGTGCCATTGTGCTCGTCTCCAAGAACGATTGGATCTGGTTTGCCATCTGAAGTAGCAGGGTGAAAAGCAGTTGTGAGTCAGTGGTACCAGGAGTGAGTCCCTCAAGCTGATGTGTCCTCCATCACATTCCCAGAAGTCCTCCTGTCAGGGCAATGATGAAGGACAGGTGGACCAAGGCATGGGATTGTGACCTCAGCCAACTGTAACACTGGTGGCCTTAGTTCATTTACATACTGCAGGCCTGTTGAGCAAAACACTGTTAAACTGGGAGCCAGAGTCTGGTGTCAGACATGTACACTGGTTTAAATCGAAATGAGTGGAGTTATTCTTGACTGTGCGCAAATCAGAATCTGCCTTGTTTCTTTAAAGCACCATATGATGCTAGATATACATTATCAGAGAATCACAGAAGTTAAAGGCAGAACACACCTATTAGATCCTGCAGGCTACCTCCCCACTAGGACAGGATTGTTCTCTAGTCTATAGCACCTTTTCTAGTATTTTGCCCAGTTTAGTTCTAAAACACCCAAGCAACAGGGTTTCCACTGCTTCCCTAAGGACTATTTCACAGCCTAATACAGCTCACTGCCAGAAATTTCCTGATACTGAGTCTAAATGTTCTTTTCTTAGTTTCATCCCATTAGGCCTAGTTATACCCCAGTGTATCACACTAAGCTATTCCTCTGTCTCATTGGTGGCAGGAATAATAATAATGCTGAATTTTGCTTCTGCTTGAAAAGTCTAATCCCACAGCGATCCTCATTAAATTTAGCCCTCTTGTTACCGCATGGCTCTGAAATACATTAGAAACTCGATTTTGCATAAGACTTGGGTGACACCAAAAGCTTTGGTAAGCTCAAGAGAAGGTACAGTAACCTAATCTCAGATGAAGGGGACAAAAAAGCATTTGGGAATGAAATAGCGTTTTCTCAAATCAGAGTTCATAGAATAGGGGTTTCACCTGTCATAACCCTCTGAGAACATACGCATCATGGAAGAGAACATAATAACAATGCCTAGCCATTCGCGTTTTTAAAACCCAGTGCCAACAGCAACTAAATGAAGTCCCTAGTTCTGCAAAGGGATCTGCACAGGCCATGGGAACAACAGACTGGATTAGACCTGAGACCTATCTACTCATTAGCCTATCTCTAATAGTGGCCAGTACCAAACACTTCAGTAGGCAGTTATCGGGTAATCTGCCCCCCCCCGCCCCCCCCCCCCACATTAGGACTCATCCTGAGCCACCCTAAGGGTCAACCCTTATTCCTCCTTGACCTCCTATTGTTGTCAGCGAGACTCCATATGGGAGCAAAGCTCCTCTTGTATGGACCGGGACCTAGAAGAAAGTTCTGATTACATCAGCATCATGAAATACAATAATGGTATTAACAATGCAGAGCTCTTACAGGGCCTGATCCAAAGCCCACTGAAGTCTCTGAAAAGATTCCCATTGATTTCAACAGGCTTTGGATTAGGCCCATATATGGCACTCTACATCTTCAAAGTCCTCAGCAAAGAGTAACTAATATTCTTTTTAATGATTAGTTTCATACGACAGGATTTGTGGGGGTTCATTTGGCACTGAGACAACTTTAACTATTTGTAAACCATGTGGGTTTTTGGTTTTGGTTTATTAAGATCCTAAATATAGTTCTCTGGTGACATCAGTGCCGAGATAGCACTTTTTTTTCTCCATAGATCAAAGGTGGACTTGTGTTCTCTACATTAGGAAAAGCGAGTATGCTGTAGCTCTGTCTGTTTAATTTCATTTTGATTGATCCTTCAACACTCTAAGGGGAACGTGAAGGTAGAACTCATGCCCTGGAAAACACAACTGTGCAATCAAACTTTAAAAATACACTTTCACTCCTCCTAGAAAATATCTCGGGCATGGTCCTTGTTTTGATCAAGAGGGGGAAAAGGAGGGTATTGAAAGAATCTTAAGTAGGAAGAGCCAAATATAGCTAGTGGAGGAAAGGGGAAGGCCCAAGATGTCTTTCTTCCAGATAAAACCTCGAGCACATTCAAGTAACCTCATTTGTGCCTGCACTCACTGCTTTGGTCAAAGAACTTTAAGAGGCTATAACCCCATACACTGACCGTTTCCATGAAAATGATGACAGCACATGGCTAAGTAATTAAAGCTGCAGTATCATATTAGGGCTCCAGGGTTTACCATCGTCTGATGAAGGATCAAACCCAAAAACAACAACAAAACAAAATAATTTCTATCCTTCTATCAGAGAAACACCCTGGAAAGCATGTGAACTGTACAAGCATTCAATGTGTGTTCAGGGCAAAGAAAAGAAATGCCATTTGGTACAGACAGTACTTCTGCGTGGTGTGTTTGGGGTTCAATAGTTCCTGCCGGCCCCCCGCACCCTTACAAATGTAAAAAGTAATAATAACAACCATGACATTCCCGTGGTCTGTCTATTCATTCCCACTGACTGCAGGGGCACCTGCTGGTAAGTGAAGAAAGTGCACAGTCTTCATTCTCTTTGGGGGATATAAATAATAATTAATAAAAAGGGGAACATATTTATAATACCCACCCTGTTCACAGGGATGTTGTGTGGAATTTATGAATGAATGTAAAGTGCTTAGAGTGCCTTGGATGGAAGGGCTACAATGGAAGAGAATGGAGGAAGAATGGTCTTGTGGTTAAGCGAATAATTGTGAGTCTGGAGATGTAGGTTCTCTTTGCATCTCTGCCATAGATTTCCTGTGCGATCTTGGGCAAGTAATTGAATCTCTCTGCCTCAGTTTCCCCTCCTAAAATAGGGATACTACTTCCCCACTTCACAGGGTGTAAGAATAATTTCAATAGCATTTAGGAGGGGTTCAGATATTATGGCTTTTCTAAATGCCACAAAATGTCTATAAAACATGCACAGTGTTGTTGTTACAAAACCAACACACAACAACTCCGGCACATCTGCTGTGTGAATGGGGAAATGCTAGATTCTCCAACACAACTCCACACTCTCCCACAGGATTTTCAAGGAATCAAAAATGAACATAAAAATGTATCATAATTTATATTTGGCTTCCTTGCAAGATCACCCCTGCTTCATTACTCCCTGCCTAGAGGAGTAGGAGTGGATGCTGATATGGATATTTATATACAGAAGAGAGAGACATAGGGAAGTCAGTCTAGAGGTTAGTGAAAATGAATGGGCGTCAGGATGTCTGGTTCTACTTCCATCTCTGCCACTGACTCATGTGACATTGGACAAGTCATTTCATTCCAATGTGCCTCAGTTTATACATCTGTAAAATAGGAATACCTACCTCCAACAGGTGATTTCAGGCTTTTCTAAAGTCCTTCGAGAACCTTGGTTGAAAGATGAACATTGACTTCAATAAAGTTATCCCTTATTAACATCACGTAAGTCAGAGGAGAATCAGATTCATACTCAGGATTACCAACATCCTCAGTTCTCCAAGTATCCATGGAGACCCAAGCACTTTGAACATTATAAGATACACTAGTTGGGTGAAGAAGAATTCACAGAACAGGATCACATATATATAACATGATCTGATATCAGAGGGGTAGCCGTGTTAGTCTGAATCTGTAAAAAGCAACAGAGGGTCCTGTGGCACCTTTGAGACTAACAGAAGTACTGGGAGCATAAGCGTTCGTGGGTCAGAACCTCACTTCTTCAGATGCAAGAACCTTCTTCTTCTTCAGAACCTTCTTCTTCAGATGATCTGATATGTGATATGTGGAGGAGAGGGGGAATGTTAGTTAGTTCTGGAGAACGGGGTAAACAGTGAGGTGGCAAAGTTTGCAGATGATACTAAACTGCTAAAGATAGTTAAGTCCAAAGCAGACTGTGAAGAACTTCAAAAAGATCTCACAAAACTAAGTGATTGGGCAACAAAATGGCAAATGAAATTTAATGTGGATAAATGTAAAGTAATGCACATTGGAAAAAATAACCCCAACTATACATACAATATGATGGGGGCTAATTTAGCTACAACAAGTCAGGAAAAAGATTTTGGAGTAATCGTGGATAGTTCTCTGAAAATGTCCACGCAGCGTGGAGAGGCGGTCAAAAAAGCAAACAGGATGTTAGGAATCATTAAAAAGGGGATAGAGAATAAGACTGAGAATATATTATTGCCCTTATATAAATCGATGGTACGCCCTCATCTCAAATACTGCGTACAGATGTGGTCTCCTCAACTCAAAAAAGATATACTGGCACTAGAAAAGGTTCAGAAAAGGGCAACTAAAATGATTAAGGGTTTGGAACGGGTCCCATATGAGGACAGATTAAAGAGGCTAGGACTCTTCAGCTTGGAATAGAGGAGACTAAGGGGGGATATGACAGAGGTATATAAAATCATGAGTGATGTGGAGAAAGTGGATAAGGAAAAGCTATTTACTTATTCCCATAATTCAAGAACTAGGGGTCATCAAATGAAATTAATAGGCAGCAGGTTTAAAACAAATAAAAGGAAGTTCTTCTTCACGCAGCGCACAGTCAACTTGTGGAACTCCTTACCTGAGAAGGTTGTGAAGGCTAGGACTATAACAGAGTTTAAAAGAGACCTGGATAAATTCATGATGGTTAAGTCCATTAATGGCTATTAGCCAGGACAGGTAAGGAATGGTGTCCCTAGCCTCTGTTTGTCAGAGGATGGAGATGGATGGCAGGAGAGAGATCACTTGATCATTGCCTGTTAGGTTCACTCCCTCTGGGGCACCTGGCATTGGCCACTGTCGGTAGACAGGATACTGGGCTAGATGGACCTTTGGTCTGACCCGGTACGGCCTTTCTTATGTTCTTAAAGGATCTAATGTATATGGGAAGCAAGAGTACCAAAAGGGGAGGTAATTTTGACACAACCATCTCTACTAAGGTCACTGGAGAGTTCATTGAACCTTTCTGAAAGGCATATTTCTTAATTTTGAGTTTATAATCAAACTAGGAAAGTTTCATATGGGTTGAGGGCTTGGCTACACATATTTCACATGCCTCTATTAGAGGTACTTCCAGCCCTACGTTTCTATGATGGAGTTCCAATAAAAATACAGTTGGTGGGAAACAATCCCTTTTATTTTTTAAACCCCCAAATACTGTATATATGCCTAGAATAATATGAAACTCATGCATAATACCCAGATTCAAACCCCATTTCCTAACCACTCACATAAAATTTTCATTACAGATTACTGCCCTGTAGTGGAACAGAGGGCAGCTTTATTAGAAGACACAGCACAGCAGTCTAGCAACAGAAGAATGTGCCAGTTGACAGTTACAGATATTCCTCTGTGAGATATGGCAGAATGGTGGAAATGAAACAGATTATATAAAAAATGTAATTCAGAGCAATTTCTAGTAAAGAGTCAAAGAACCATATAATTCAACATTTATATAGACAAGGCTTCAAGGGAACTCTTAAAAAAGAAACTGGAGGTAATGTTAAGAAACTCTGGCTTGATTTTTTTTTTTTAATCAGTACACTGGTTTGTACCATTTATACCCTCCAGCAAAACAGAGCAGGAAATGTCCCGAGCTTTTATTGCCCTTGTTTGATTGCTGTTGCTTACTTCCCCCCGCCCCCCTCCGATTTTGCTTTTGTGTTGCACTTCTCTTGACATGAGGGCAGATGACACATTTTGTAATTACTCTTGTCACCAAGGCAATACTACATTTTTATGCTTGTTAAGGATGGGGCATTATCTTCCCCAAATGTGTCCACGTGTAATTTCCCCCACCCATCCTAGCTGCTATGTGCTGTGCTACAAAACGAACTTAAAAAGAATAGAGAAAACAACAATCCCTTTTCTCTGTGATTAATTAAGGCTGAAATGGAACCCCAAGGCATGGAACAGTAAAAATACCTGTATAATTTCCAAGGTGTTGCAGCTGCGACAACATTCCGCAGCCCTGTGACTTTCCCCCAATGTCATTTGTCATAATTTGACACTGATAAAGAGCTTCTCCAGTGCTGTGTCTTTGCAAGGCAGTGAACATATCCATATCAAAGCCTCTTGTATCTTCCTTTTAGAAACAATCTGCTGCATTTTTCTGGCCTAGTTTCCTTTCAGATCTCAAACATGAGTTCCCCCCGCCCCCCCCCACACACACACATTCACACTCTCCCTTTGGCCTGCCCCCTTCCCTCTCTTTTCCCTTGTTCTAGAGCTCTGACGTTCCTCTAGAGGCTAATGATTAAATATTCTTTGGGAAAATGGTAAGGGGTCATTCAGGCTCCACATTCCTCAGTATTACAACTTTTAAAACTCAGATTAATGTAATCCATCAACCACAAACACACCCCTGCTAGCATTTTAATTAAAATACATAGGACGTCTTTGTGGGACCATATAATATTTGCCAACAGTCTGCCGCATTCTGCTCTAAAGTAAGCCAGTGTAAATCCAGCATAATTTCACTAAAGTCAAAAGAATTACTCTGGATTTACACCAGTGGAATAGGGCAGAGTCTGGGCCAAGGAGTGTTCTGTAAATTTCATTTTCTCTGCTCTACGCCAGGTAGTACAGGAAGGAGTCATTGAACTACCTGCAGACAAAGGTCTGAGCAGAACAATTTTGTGGGCCCTTACTAGCCTGGAGCTGCCGTAATATTACTCTGAGTAACATAAAACTAAACTTCTTTGTAGCACAGTGGAAGACAATTTCTGCCTGTTGGGATGTCAACATGAATTATGTGGACTTAAAAAAAAAAATCACATCCTTCCCAAGTTACTTAACTTGCAGGCCACTAGATTACGGCTTCCAGAAATCGGTACTTTACAGCTCCAGCCATTTCCACTCAGCTCACCTGGGAAACATAAGATGAAGAGTACTCATGTGCAGGGCCGGCTCCAGGGTTTTTGCCATCCCAAGCACCTGCCTGGAGCCGGCCCTGCTCATGTGATGAGTAATGAACCACTGGGAATTTCTGGACAAGTAGAAGCATTAATGCACATGATCCGTTATTAGAAAGGGTTATTGATAACGGGGAGATCCTTACACAGCACAGAAGAGTAAGATTACTTTGATAGTCAATAATTATTATTCAGTCCCCAGACTCCAAAGCTGTCTGTCTGTCTACTTAACACAGAAGAGAGGGGAAAGACGTTCTTGTGACCAAAGTACAGGGTGAGGTGTCATGAGGTTTGGGTTCTATTCCCAGATTTGCTGTATTCCTTGGCATAGTCCTCCTTTGTGCCTCAACTTCCCCATCTATAAAATGGGGATAATAACACTTCCTTACCTACTATAAAGACTCATTCTCATTCAGTATTCCATAGTTTTTAAAGCACTTTAAGATCTTAAGATGGAAGGTGCCACAGAAGTGCAGAGTATTATAATTAAAGCTGCAGCTGTAATTGGGAAAATGACTATGTGAAAATGGCACCTCCTTATTTCCCATATCTGCTCCCTGCATGTCCTCAAGTCACAGCACTTAATTTACTAACAAAACAAGCACTTACCCCATTAGAGTTGCAGAGCTAATGCAGATAGGGGAAAATGAACTGGCATCTATGCTGCCTAGTGCATCAACAATGCAGTAATGGAAGCTAGGAACCTTTTTGCATCTTTTGATTTGCAAACTGAGTAAATTTGATGTGGAAGACCATGAGAGAGAATAAACAGGGAACTCCATAATGCTGTTTTTACAGAAACGCTTTTCTGTTTACAATGGCACTTTAACAAGGGCTTAATAAACAGCATTTTCTTGTTTTTGAAAAATACAGACAGGGCAGATAAAGTTACCAATTAATTAGCATCACATCACAAATGTAGCCTCCATATTCCCCAGCCATATGGTAATCTCAATGTGTTTCCAAGGAGCAGGGACATCTACAAAGGCTTTATTACAAGGTATCAGATTAAAGAACCCTCTGGTTATGTGGAGATCAGAAAGAAAATACCTTATTTTGGAGCATTCGTGGGGGTCAAGGAACACCAAAAGGATGTTGAGAGCCAGTTGACTTTTTGAGAAATGAGCATCACTCCTAGTCAATATCATCATGGACAAGACTTTAACTATGATCCTAAGTCAACCCTGAACAGGACTGGACCCACAACCCTTGAATCTACCTGTCTGGCTCAAAGACAGACCATCTGTTTCCATCATTCTATAAATAAATTCCCCATACTTCTAATTAAATCTCCCAGCAGGCTGAACTGTGTGTCCAGCAATTAAACATATCTGAGATGAAACCTCAGCCAGCCATGTAAAATCAGGAGATTCTCCCCATTTCCACTATGACTGTGCAGCTCCAGTGACCACAAACAGCATCTGTGGATGGTATTAGAGGGCCATAAATAAATATTAAGTGACCATATGCAGCTGCTGATGGCAGTAATCTGTAAGAGGTGTTCCTCCCTCTCATTCAGCAATGCCACAAAAAACCACAAGAAAAAAAAAATCGGAAATCCACGGAGGTTTTTCTGAGTTAGCAGCACCGGATTCTTAGATTAGAGTCCTTAAATTCTTAGGGAAAAAGAACAGATTTCTGGGCCTTTATGTGAGTTTTCTCTGAAGAGCCAAGGGGTTTGTATATGGTTTGTAGCTTTAAGTTCAGAGGGGATGATTTAATGGTTTGAAATACCCAGCTTTCCTAGACCTGCATCATATCTCAGCACGATCGACTCGATCCTCCCTCCTTCTGAAGCAAATACATTCATGCTCTCTGCAGTTTACTATGTGTGGGTCTTTAGTTTGGCACCTTAAAAACTTAGGTCCTCCCTGTGTGACGATTGCCATCTTAGCCGATACACCAGAGATTGAACCGGGACCTCCAGAGCTTAAACCATCAGCCACTAGATCTTGAACTAAAGATCTGGACCTGTGGGCTGTAACAACTGATATCCTCTGTTGATCGGCACAAAGGGGAGCCCAGAACATACAGTCACCAGTGGGTTACACCTGCTTTCTGTGGATATTAAAAATTCCAGGGCACTTTTCATGTCCCCGCCAGCATTTCCCATGTCCCCGACTGCTCAGCACCAGGTGGCTACATTTCAGTAGTGGAGAAGATAAATCCTGTGTGCTTAGCACTTGGGGATCCTCTGGGATGAGTGGTACCATATAAATATACAATAGTTCTCATTGTTAGCTGCATTGCTGTCCCTGAAAGCTCATGCACTGTCTCTGAATTGAGTGATGATGACGACGATGATGAAAGGCCGAAGTCATTAGTAAACAATGTCCCCAACTGAATTTAGCCAACACACTATCTATTTTTGCCTTTCTCCAGGAAGTCGTGTTTGCGTTTTATGTCAATGGATATCTGCCTCCAAGAAACAATGCTTGGCTGACAGGAAGACAACAACAAAAATCTGACCACAGCCAGAGATCAGTGGCACTGAAATCTGCTTCCAGATCCTCAGCGCTGTGCGTATGTTTTCTAACAAGCAAATGACTCATTCCTTAGTCTGAAGCTCCATTTGCAATTCAGTAAGACACAGCAGGGGGGTCTGTGCTCCTTCTGCATTAGCCGACCTGTGTCAGCATTTTCTTCTGAAGCCCTGTAGGCTTTCTGGTACAAAAAAAAAAAAATCAGAGGACTTTTCAAAGCCTTAATGGTTTTGAAAACAATATGGAGAGTTCTCTTTATTGCAGACGAGAAAATGAGGTCCTTCTGCCACAGGGACAAATTGGTCATCATAATAAAATAAAATAATAAATAAATAAAGTATCATACAACACAAAGTACATACAGGTGAGGACTGGTATGATACACTTCTGTTACTCAGAGATGTGGCTAAGTGTGAATTACTCAAAGTAAAGATAGTCAATTACAAAATGAAAAGATACGACCTAAAATTAAGACATTATTTAAATAAAAGCAGATAATATCTTGTCCTGCCCAGGATGACTGACTGCTTTAAGCCTATGTTAGAATTAATGTTGAGGCATTGATGTGCCAAGGTCCTTTTTCTTGACACCTACCTTCCTGCCTCCTTGTAGCCTCAATAAAAATGTCATGGGCATGATTCTACCCAGAACACCTGCTGAAGCATAGGGTGGTCTTGCAGGAGTGAGACCACCTTCACACGATTACTTCGCAGAACTAGAGGTGAACTACTGGTCAATGCCTGTCCTGGATGGTGGTTTCAGGTTTCTCTGAACTTTATCTTCAAGAAGAGAAGCAAAACCAGCCTGTCCTCCACCAGCCCCAAGACAAGGCTTTGATTGGAAGTTCTCCTGTCACTGTGTCCTCCATCTTTGTAGGAAGTAATCGAGGGACAGAGCTAACTGCACTCTGGGCTTTTAAAGCAGCAAGGTGTTCACACCATCCCTCACGCTCTGCAAGGGCAGAGAGACAGCTCCATTTTCAGACTGATTATCAGATTTTGCACTTACCCAAAGCACTTTATAAATATTAAATCACTAAGCTTCATCCCACCCCTAAGGGGTGCTTCTCTTCCCAGTGAGCAGTTTTATGCACACACATTTTGAGGGCACAGTTTAGAGGGCTCAGCCATTTCATATGTTAGGCATCCTCTGTCAGGGGCCACTATCCCAAATATCAAGAGGGCGGACACAATGACGTAAGAGCTCTCGCCTATCTTTAACTTCCATGATCTTCTACATGTACACGTTATACTCATTGGGCTACATTTTCAAAAGTGACAAGTGAGTTGGGGTACCTCCACTTTTGGATGCCCAACTTGAGACATTTTAAAGGGTCTGATTTTTAGAGAGCAGGGGCTCAAAACATTCTGAAAATCAAGCCCCTTGAAGGTGTCTCGAGTTGGGCTCCCCAAATTGCTAGTAACTTTGGAGAATGTAGCTCATTTTCTTTGTTTTCCCCTTCACTTCCTTTTTCCTGGCATGTCTCACCAGCCCTTTTCAGCTTCATAGTCCTGTGCAACTCTTCAGACTACCTCCTCCGCCAGCACTGAGCAAGCTGAGGCTTTCCTCCTACAACACCCTCCTTAAAATATACTTCTTTCAGCGTTATGCTCACCGCTAATGTCCTCTTCTCTATCATCTGTTCCTGTTCTCGTGCCTGACCTTGTACTCCTAATATACAACTCATCTAACAAAAAACTCCACAACTAACAGGATGTGTGCCAAACAAAGCAATTCACGTGAGTTTCATCATGCATCGTCCCCCACCTTCTCAACCACCCCTTCGTCTGTATTATCCATAATATAAGACCCAGTCTGTGAGGTGCTAAGCAGCCCCAACTCCGGCTGAAGCCATTGATCATTTTGCAAGATGGAATCCTTACGTTACAGGCTCCTTGCAGCAGGGCCATTGCTCTCCAGGATGTGACTTTCTGACTGCATCTTCACATGCACCCTTTACACTAGTGCATCCATAGGGACACTGACTACAAAAAAATGGGCAACCATGCATATAAGTACCTCATTTGCCTTCGCAAACAGATGTGCATGCAAATCATGCACGTTCAATTTAGGAGCTTTGAAACTTTGGTCCATTAGGTCCCTCCCTGTTTAACAGAAATTAGTTTTTGGCATCCTCTGGCTAAACACAAGAACCCAGTCCAGCCTTTCATTTGCATTTGAATTAGCAGTTCTCAAAGGCCAGGATGATTTGGTCTATACGGGGATGCTGGTGGAGTTTGGGGCTTGGCAACAAAAATTCCATTGGGAATGACATCTGAGTCGCTCTGGAACAATGTGGCTTTAAGAGCTGCAGTCCCAGTCAGAGGTGAGACCCTGCTATTTCCAACAGACACACAAAAGGGAGGTGGGAATCAATCAATCACGGTTGGCAGATTGTGCCATCTATTTGCACCTCGCTTCTCAGTGTGTTGTTCGCCGGGGGGGGAGGGGTCAAAGTTCATATCAAATGTCATTAATCATCTTCCCAAAAGCTGTGCGCTTATTGGACAGTCCTATTAATCAGAGGCCTATCAGACCTACAGCCTGGTTAGGGCTCCATTGTCCTGTTCCTTACCTATCATAGAAAGATAAGATTATCAGTGACAAGCCGGACACCCATTGAGTAACACTGGAGTGGAAGAATAGGATTTTTTTTTTATTTATTTATCCTCCTGTCTCAAAGATGAGCTGTTTCTTGTCTTGTCAAACCACATCCTTTTCTCTAAAGAATCAGCTTTAAGAATCCAATTTGTCAAGCCGGACAATCATTTGAGAATCCATAAAAAGCCTTGGTGACTTTATCAAAAAAAATAAATCAGAGGGTTTTAAATGGTGACTGAGAGGGATTTGAAAATAGGTTGAGTGGCCTACATCAATTAATCTTCAGAGAGCTGGGGCTTTGTGATGATGAAGTGGCAGAGAAGTGTCAAAGTCTAGTTACTGGGTTTTAGGAGATAGAAGATAGTAATATTTTTCCTTTCCTTTTTCTCTCACTCACCCGCTTCTCGCAGTACAAATGGTAAAGAAATATTCACCTGGACTGAAGAGTTGCAAAGATAAAGGGATAAATAAGCACCCACATCTCTTGGTAGGAATTTCTTTTAGGCTACTCACATGGCAACATGAATTGGGGTTGAATTTCCTCTCTTTGCCTCCATTTCACATCCTAATAGTGAGGATAATGATACACACACCGGGGGGGGGGGGGAGGGGGGGTGTTATATTACTATCAGAGATGGACTCAAGGCACAACATTCAGATCAAGATTTCAAACACTTCTAATTTGGGGAGGGGGGGAGGCGTAGAGAAGCCCATTTTAAAGACAGGGTCTGTTTGGAGGAGGGGAAAGTAGCCTGCAGTAGAAAGTGCAGTGGGAAGTAATTGTGCTTGAAAAACTTCAGACAGGAGCATCACTGGAACATGAACTCTGTGTTCCCCAGAGGCCTGAGACAAAGTGCAAATTGTTGCAGCACCAGCATTTCTCTGTGTTGATGTCAGCTGGTATCCTAAAAGGCCCACGCTCGCCAGGGGAGGGCTTCTGCCCTTCACGAGCACTGAACCTGGCTGCCTGCACCTATTCAGGGTGAAGCAGTCATACTAGCCAGTCTGAGGTGGCAGGTGAATTCTTGCTACTCATGACCCTGAGGTGATATTCAGGGACAGAACTGAAGACGATCAAATCCTATTTCTCTCTTAATTATTCAGATCGCGTTGGTCATGGTAGTGTCCAGATGCTGACTGCACAGCACACCAAAGCAAAAGGCACATTCAACAAAAGGAAAGTGTACTCAACTACTAGGAAAAACAACGAGGCGTCCTTGTGACACCTTAGAGACTAACACATTTATAACTACTAGGCTGACTTGTCTAATCTCTTCATTGTTCGGGTACGTTCCTTGACATGTAAAAAAGCTGCCACCCACTAAATCTTTATTCTTGATGCTCGTGGAGGTGAACTGGACCTTCTCCAGAGCAGTAGATACCTGACTGATATTTCTGGTGAAGTTAGAAAACTGTAAGCCTATGTAGCATACAAAGCATCATCTCATATCTGTCAGAGGCAGAGGCAGTGGCAACTTTGGCAGTGGGTATATATGCTGCACATTATACACATTACATATAGGCCTTGTGGGGCCACAATCCCACCACTACTCATTGTGGTGAACCACACTCTGCTATTCTGTCCTTTCCTTGCTTTCTGTGGCTCTGGGAGTCTGGAGTCACTATCACTAAAGCCTTTTTACCCCAAGAATTCAGAGCTGCTAAAGGTGGATTCATAAAGGTGACTCAGACTATGAAATGAGCTTAGTCTATCCACCTGTCACTACTCCTCTGCCACAAGCATTTCACTAAAAGAGATGGCCATTCCTGAGTTTATCAATGATATGAATTGCTGCAGGTTATTGATAGAATACTAGTAATGCTCTGCACTAATACAGTATCTTCCCTGGAAAGATCTTCAAACACCTCTCACTTCTTGCACTCTGAGGAAATAGGCAAGCACTGTGACAGTAAGGTATCCATTTTCTGAATACCATGAAATAATTTTGGATAATCAACAGTCCGTTCATTGAAGGGCTGATCCTGTTTAGTTCAACAGAGTTTTGGGAAAATGAGGTTCAGATAACTGAGGCTGCATTGTATCCCCATTTTACAGTCTAGGAAACTGAGGCACAGATAAACTGGATGACTTGCCCAAAGGCACATAGTGGGGGAGGGGCGGAGCCTAGAAGAGAAGCCTGGAATCCCAGTTCCCATTTTTGTGCTCTAAGCACTAGATCACACTGAGACTAACAAACTCATCTTATGCCACATGCAGAATTTCAAACGCAGGTCCTTAAGAGAAAGAGCTGTGTGCTTCACCCACCCAGCCATCTTCCTCTTAGCTAGCTGTTTATGTTACAAACACTTAGCCAGAATATCCTTGAGATATCTTGTTAGCTCAGTTATGGAAGGCCAAGCAGAGCTGATGTAGACACTTCGAAGCAGCTACAGATTCCTAAGGTATTTTATGAAACCTGACAATCCAACCATTCTCCATTACATATGTTTTGTTTAGCTACTATTTGGAGAAGGGTGAAAGGGGGAGAAAAAGATAAATAGCGTCAGTTAAAATCTGGGGGCTGAGAAAAGTATTGAAAGCCTAAAGAGGGACCTTAGGGATTATGAAATAAAATGAAGAAGTTGGTAAATGAGGTGTTTGACTGAACATATACAGTTACCTGAAATAGCAATGGATTTTCCCAAATGCTTAATAAAAGCTGACAGCCCATATTGTTCTTCACTTTCTAGTTACGCTGCTACCCTGGGAAGCGTGCGGCCGAGGGATTGGAAGCCTAAGGTAAAGGCACCGAGACCAAAGAAACACAATCAAGAATTAAAGTGACTTAGAGGATGAGGGGATGAACGCCAGGGACTGGGGATAAAAAAAAAAGACCTTGGGAGTGATGGAAGCACCAGGGCTTGGAGAAAGGACATGCTGCCACTCACCAATACCGAGAGCAGAACGCAGGGAGCTCCAGATGGCTTTTTGTTTTAGTACAATAAAAAATGTAATCTGACAGGCGAGTGTGTGATGCTGGAAATAATATTTTTTTAAAGAGGAACCTAACAGCAGGATCAAAGGTATCCCTGACTGCTACAAAGAAAGGAGACCGTTTTTTCTTAATATAGTTGTGAGTTCATTTATAGCTTTAAAATGGCATTTCATTCCAGAAGTATAATATAAAGGGCACTACAGCTGTTTTCCAGTCTTGAAAAACAGATCTGAATTGGAAATTGGCCAGAAATGTTATAAGTTGGGGCTTTGAATAGAAGGTGATAACTTTGCCAAATAAATATGGATGTGGATTTTTTTCTTCCTTCCCCTGAATAGTTTTGCACTGTCATTAGGTGATGATATAAAGATACTGGCCTCCTGGTGCAGTTTAATTGCTCATATATAGAAAAATGATGAGCTCAGGCACTGACTAGGATACTGGCAGCCTTATTAATAGACGATACCCACTCTGAGTTTAATTCTCCTGCACAAAGAAAAACAGATGCCCTCAGTGAGAGCCCAATTCAGCAAAGGACTTAAGCATGTATTTAAGTACACACAGTGTATGTCTTCACTCCAGAGTTAACTTGGGTGATCAGTGCCCAGATTAGCCTAACCCAGGTGTAAGCAGCCACGCTGCAAAGTCATACTCAAATTAGTGTGTCCTCACTGACATTGCACTCACTTGCGTGCGTCCCTAGGATCTCTGGGGACACATCCCATGATTCTTTGTGCTGCAGTAAACTGAGCCACTCTCTGATTCTTTCCCAGTGAATTGTGGGAGAATTTGTCTAGCCTTCTGGACACATGGGGGAAAACGTGGGAAGTCAGTTGAGGACCTTCAGCAATCGAATGGCTGAGACTGCATCCTCACTGCAAAGTCAGTGAGTTACCAGCCCAAGTGAAAGCAGCACCCTAGCTAGCCCAGTTTGAAAGCACCAATTAACTTGGGTGAGAGGGTTTTGTGTGTGGATGTAAAGGGAATTAGGGGCAACACCCAGGTAAGACCCCAAGTTCACTCTGTAGTGAAGACATATCATAAGATGGTGGAAGGTATTAAAGGGTGTATAGGGGACAGGGACAGATATATGAGGCACCCTCTAAAGACAAGGAATGTCAGAAGGAACCAGGGGCGCTGGAACAATTTTTATAGTGGGGGTGCTGAGAAACATTGAACCAAACTGTAAACCGTGTATGTGATGGAAACCACTTCAAGCCAGGGGTGCAGCAGCACCTCCAGCATGCCTAGTTCCAGCCACTATGGAAGGAAAGCATCTAGACATAGTTGGTGTGAAGGCTTAGTAGGAGTCTGAGTAGCCGACTGAGGGCTTATTTATATGAACACTTAGTTCACGGCAATCTGGAGCCTGCTGCGTAGTAAGTGTCCAGGGGGACCCTGCTACTATGCACTAAAAGTTCTGTAGTGCACTTTGATCTACTCTGCTTTGAAACAGGAGTAGATAAAGTGCACAAGGGAACTTTTATTGCGCAACAGCAGGGTCCATATGGACAGTTGCTGTGCATCAGCTAGTGAGAGGTAGATTTATACCCCAGCTTGCCCCTAACTACAAATAAGGAGGCTGCTGAAGGGGATTTGATGGCTTTCTTTATTGAGAGATTCTTTGCTATAATGCTGCAGAACTGTTAGGGCCAAATTTCCAAAGCAGGACACAACAGAATGAACTCACCCATTTCACTCAGATATGTTCCTATTTGCTTGCATTGAAATAGCATTCTGTGCGTACAAATGTGAACTTTTGCTGACAAAAATCATGCACCTGCATTTTTCCTCCCCCATTTGATCCATAAGCCAGTGGGTTAATGCGGCACGGTTACAGTGAATGTAAGTGGAGAAGTAAAGCAGCAAATGTCTCTAGATTTTTAAAATCTGGTGAGTGCATAGAATAGATACATACACATTAGACATGAGCCTAAGCGTCAACATTAAGATCCGGAATTCCAATCCCACTTTTTCCCCTCACACCAAAATTGGCCCATTTCTAATTTACAACCCCAGGCAAAAGAAGAACTGCTAACTTAAAGATAAGCTTATTATAATAAATACCATAAATATAACCAAAAAATAGACACCAAGAATGTCATATGCAAAAAAAAAACCCAACACCACCTTACCATTCTTATTACTAAAAAAAAAAAAAAAAAAGAAAATACTAAGATAATGTAGGTAAAGAATCAAATACTCTTATAGTTCATACATTTCTCACAAACATCTACACATGAACATTATTAACAGACAGTCCCACAACAACCTTACCTATGCCCTCTATATTTTTTTTTTTATTTTTCATGTAATACAGTTGTGTGCACATCAAGGTGCCAGGTCAAACCTAAGATCTTATTGCAAATCAAGGGGAAATTGTCTTTCCAATTTCCTAAGCTGTGATCTTCAACTCTTAAAAAGGCCGACCAGTCATACATTTGGAAAGCTCACTTCACACGGTGCACACAAAGATTATCATTTGCATTCACCCAGGATTCTAAAGGCTCAACCCAATTCTCCAATAACTTCTGGTTATCATGTGACAGATGGTAGCTCGGAAGTGAAGCTACAACTAAATTTGATGGCATCAGAAAAAGCAGGGTGTACAAATGGCTTGAGAAAAGGCATGATGAGATGTGACTGAACGGAATCCAGGGACTGCAAAGCAATAACATGGGAAAAAACCTGCAATACAACTGGATGATGAGAAAGTCTTTGTGAGCGTTCAGTGAAAAGAGGAGTTAAAGATCATTGGAATGGACAAGACAATCTGGTGGCAGTGCAGAGCTGTGATTGCCTCCAACATGATGGGAGCTAGCAGAAAAACAAGGGGTAGATTAGTAGCATCCACTTTCCAAGGACTGGCTTAACCTGTAAGCTCATTTGGGCAAGGACTTTGTCTTCTTCTATATTTTGTACAGTGCTAAGGAATAATAATTATAATAATGGCTAAGAACGAGTGACCCTCGTACTTCATAGAGTAAGCACAGTGGGGAAGAGAATAAGTGAAGACAATGGAAAGAGGATGAAAGTAATAGACAACTTTGCTTTAGCAGACAGCATTTTTGATGGACTGCATTTTTGTCAGTCAGTATCTACCCCAATGTCCCACAGCGCACTATGCTGTAGGAAGTTCCATTATTCAGATGAGAAATAAAACTGAGATCGCAGCCACTTGTGGGCTTTAGATATTGCATGACACTTCTCACTGGAATGTTAACACTGATATCCAGGCCAAATTTCACTTTGGGTAATAACATTCAGCCTCATTCAGCTGGTTGAAAATGTTCCAAACTTTAAAAAAAAAAAAAAACAGGAAAATTGGGTTTTCAGCTGAATAAAAATGTTCATGAAAAGTGTCTGCTTTCCTTGAAAATTGTAGCTTCTTCAGCAGAAAATTGAAAACTTCCAAACCAAAACTGTATCAATTTTCAGCTGAAAATTTTACAGTTTTAGTGTTTTCACAGATTTTCATTTAAAAAGTTTAAATTTTCCCCAGGAAAAAAAAATGTTCCAACCAGCTGTACTCATTAATATTTTCCTGCAGTTTCAATTGGATGTGAGATCTTTCACTTCCCCTCCTAAATGGCTACACGGAGTCAACGTCTGGTGTTTAACAGCTGCTTAGATGAAGAGATTCCTAGCTTTGGAAGGTAAGATATAAATGTGAGATGGAATATCATTACAGTACTAATGGCCTTCATCTCCAAAACTGCAAGCATCTACCCAGTGACCAAACAGAGCGCCTCCATTACCTCAGCCAGCAGAGGGAACCTGTACAAATGATAGGATCTGATTCCCTCCAGTAGGAGACACTTGTACCAGAAACACATATACCAACCAGTTGGTTACAAAGAAGATGTTACTCATTAATGGAGAGCATAGGACCATCAAAGCCAAATAGTGAGAGATCAGCTTGTCTAAGTGTAAGGCATGTTGCAATAATTAAATGTGGATGGAGTGTTAGTAAAGAGTGTGTAACCCAGCAGGCGGGATCAAACCTTGGACTTCTGAAGCTTAGTCCATGAGCCTCTACAGCATGAGCTAAAAGCCAATTCCCTGTTAGCTAAGGCTGTAGGGCAGACTCATCAATTGCTCTTTAAGTGGTCTCGGTACCACTAGATGGGACAGAACACCACACCCAAAAAGCGTGTGGGTTACAAGTGCGGCAAACTATTCTAGGGAAACAGCCAAACTCTCACGTAAACAGATCTGGGCTGAACCTTTTGTTCTCCAGAATTCAAAAACAAGTAGGAATTTACCATTCAGAAAATTCAACAGAGGCTATTTTTCAGTGGTTGATTCAACCAGCACTGCTATGACTTGATTGGTCCTGAATTCTGCTTGACTGACACAGGATATGCCCAGGCCAGGAGGCAATGAGAGATTCAAATAGGAAGATACACATAGGCAGCAGTGAAGGTTGGACAACATGGACCAGATCTCCATCTGGTGGAACCCTATATAGCTCCATTGAAGTCAATGAAGCTACACCTATTTACACCTGCTGAGGATTTGGTTCTATCTAGGTGGAAGCTAATGGAAGTGTAGATGGAAAGAATGCATAAGCCGGCAAACAGAGGGTGAAAGTCTGCCTGCTTGGAAAGGACAGACTGACTACAAGCATTTATGGACAGAAACCTGCATCAGCCTTGTTTAATGGATCCTACCTCTTTATACTTAGATCAAACTCTCTAGTGCATATAGTTTGTAGATGGATACTTTCGAAGGATATTGATGTATACGCCACATTTTGTATGCATCCTTCACTCTCCACCCCGCTCTTTCAGCCCTACTATTACTGAAGCCTGAGAATCTTAACCCCAAGTGAACATTCATTTGTATCCTGGGAGTAACTAAGTGTACTCTGGGCTCTGAATTCACACATCCAAAGATTTTCTAAAGGTTATGCAAAGGTTAACAAACAATTAATATGTTGGATCAGCATGCTAGCTCTGTTTGCCTAATTTCTGAAATCCAAAGGCTATCAGGCAGCTCACCAGCATGACTCGAAAAGCTCTAGTTCCCTCAGTGCATTTATACTGATACTTCGTTCTTAAATCCAATTCCAGCATGTTGGGTAATTTTTAGTGATGAAGATAATGATAAGTAGCGATGTCCCACCAAGCATCCATTTCTTTAACTTGGACATTTTTCAAGTTGTCTCATTTCAAAATATACGCCATGTAGGCATTTTGCATGGTGACGTGTTAGTCTTTGTACACCAGGACAGATAGATGTTTTTTTTTGTATTTCTATAAAACCTTTTATTGTGTTACAAGCTCAGATACTACGGTGATGAGCAGAGTATAAACACATAGATGGATTAGATGGACTAGAATAGATCAATCTGAGATCCTCCAAGCTCTTTACAAATGTTAATTGAATTTCAAAGTACTCAGTAGAGGCAATGGAAAATTTTAGATAGGGAAACTGAGGCACAAAGAGATTGCCCATGGTCACCCAGTGAATCAGAGCTTCGAATGGAACCCAGGAGTCCTGATTCCAATCTCTTGCTGAAATTACTGAGTAACGCTCCCTCCAATAAACATTTTGAGGCCAGGGCCAATATCAGAATAGGCATCGTGTGTTTTTATAAAAGCCTTGCTTGTATTCTTAATTACATCTCAGCTTATTAAAACTGAAAATAATTTTAGAAAATAACTTTACTTCTCACCATGTCTGCTAGCGATTTGCTGTTGCCATTCACTCATCTTGGATGGTAAACTAAACCGGTCCATTTCATTTTTAGTTTTACTCAGTTTTACTTTCAGGCTTCTCATGTATTAGTAATCAGTTTTGTAATTTTGAACTTCGAGAACCCCAAAAGAAATTTTAAATCCAACCCAAATCTATTTTCATTTAAACTGAAAACACTTCATGAAATCTTTTATTTATATTTTGGAATCCTAAATACTGGGTTTAACAGAATTAACAGTGTCCCTTTCACCGCTTCAAAATCAAATGGACCAGAATAAGAAACATTTTAAAACTCTTGCACTTCTGCATTTAGGTTTCTAAAGGACATTTTCAAGACACAGGACCCAATGCTGCTCCTGCTGAAGTCAGTGGCAGTTTTGCAATATACTTAAATGGAAAACATCAGGCCCCTAATAAGTATTGGTTTAGAAATGCAGATGTTTCTCTATCAAAATCCTAATAATATCCTAGAAAGTCCTAAGGAAAAAGTGAATTAGATGAGGAATTAGAACAGGATTTATATTAGATCTCTTATTAGAGGGTTAGGCACCCGGAACATATAGAACCCAGAACTTGTCAACAGAATGTTTGCAACAATTTAAGTGATTACTCATTCCTGCTTTGCTGAAGTGTTATAGGTACGTGCAGGATAAACAATGAGGTATCACACTCAATGGAATTCTCTAGACATTTATGAGAGAGTCAAATGTCATGTACACAGAATGGAGTTTCTGTAACCCAGCATCATTCTTCCACGTTATACTTCAAATCTCTGACAAAATGCTGGGAAGGAGAGTAGGGCTTACTCCTGAAAGGTTCTGGAAACCTGTAACTTCACTTGACTTCAGTGTGAATGGGGGATGTTCAGCACATCTCAGAATCAGGCTACTAGACCTACAAGTAGAAACATTGGGCCCAATCCTCAGTTGGTCTAAATCTGTGCAGCTCCATTGATTTCACAGTGGTTTGTACCAGCTGAGGAATTGGCCTACACACTCTAACCTGATGGCGGATGGATGTAAGGAGAGAAAAAAAGGAATATAGTAAAAAGAAATTCATGGGCTAAATGAGGCACTGGCTGCCTAGGAGCTTGGAAGTGCTGAGTTCAATTTGAACTGACCCATGTTCAATTCCCTGCTCTGCTACAGACTTTCTGTGTCACTTGAGGCCAGATCTGCAAAGATATTTAGTTGTCTAAAGGTGCAGATGGGCACGTCGTGGAATGCTTAACAGAACCTAGGGACCTAACTCCCACTGAAGTCAATGGGAGTTAAGCACCTGGGTGCTTTTTTAAAGTCCCACTAGGCACTGATCTGCCTAAATAGCATTAAAAATCTGGCCTCAGTTCCCCATCTGTAAACCAGGAATAGTAGAACCTGTGAGGATAAATACATTAAAGACTGTGAAATGTTCAGATACTTCAGAATTGGGAACCATATATGTACCTATGGATGGGATGGAGGGCCAGAAGGGGTGTGGACAATGCTATCCTGAGGGGGAGTTAGAGTTGATGCAGGCAGAGCTTCCCAAGTGGGATGCTCTCTCTTTTTAGGAAGTCATAGATCCCCTCCCTTTGCCCCTCTGGATAAGTTGAAAGGAAGCAGAATTTTGCACAGTATAGAAGTTATGCAACTTACTTTGCAAGACATTCCAAGTGGGGGACAGAGATGGATGCCTTTTATTTTACTTTTTTAATATAGCTCCTCAGGCCCTAGCAACTGTGATAGTGATACACAAAGATATTAGACACAGAGCAGAAGATGGAGACCAAGAAATTCCTTGTGTCTCAACAATGTTTAGATTAACGTATCAAAGCAGCACTTGGATGAATGGATTCATGAAACCTGGGATCTGGGCTCTGCTCCCAGAGGGCCAGGATGATGCAGTGAGTATGAGCAAAGCAGCAGGCAGACGGTGCAGCCCAGCACAGCTGACAACTGCTGACCAGCTGCCTGCTGGAGCGGACTCATGCTCAGAGGGCTGCCTCTTGGGAGGAAGAGCAAGGGCTCAGGAGTGGGATGAAGTCAAGAGTACACTTAGAGCCTGGGGGGCTGGAAGAAAGGTGCTGTTGCAATTGCTGATGCAATTTTTGTGACTCAGGGCCCAGTTTACTCCGAATCCCCCTGCTAATCCCACTGGAATCTATATTGTTTTTTTAAACCACCGCTCTGATCAAGCAGTTACAAAAAAATAAACAAACAGCTGCCATTTTGCTGGAGTCACTATAAAGACATGTGGGAGCTGCCCACAGTAGCAGCTCTAAGAACTGAACAACGTTGTTCCAAGAGCTGTGCACAGAAAGCAGCCATTGCTACTTCTCTATTAGACACATAATTGCAAGGCTTAATACCTGGAAAAGGACAAAATGGACAGGGAAAGACAAGCTGGACCTGGCCCTCTGAGGTGCAGAGTGCCCTCTGCACGCCTATCAACTTCTAAAGGTGCTAAGCACTGGGTATGATTAAGACTAGCGAGGGAAAATATATCTGCGAGTTGCAGTAGAGTGTGTGCGCCTTCCTAATTATTTTGCCAGGAACCGATATAAGAAAGAGCCTGGATTTCCCTGGATTAAATTTCCAGTAGGTTATGTAGATTATTAAGGGAATGTTAATGGGAAGTGGGATATTGTGGCAGCAATAAAAAGTAGATGCTGGATAGGAGAGTTTGCAAATATCTGACAATTAGCCTGGCATGAAACTCAAACTGATCTATGCAGCAGCAAATGGCCCCTAGGAATATATCATGCCTTGTCTAACATGATTAGCACTTAGTTGATGGAATTTATACATGTGACAAAGACACCTATATTGTTAGATATTAGATACAATAGCTAGCTGTTAAACCTACCTACTTGTATTGAGTGGGGCTGATTTCTTTTCAATGCCTCTCTTTTCAGAGGTCTGAGAAACTACTGTCACCAATACATAGTGAAAAATTGGCAATTGTTCCCTTCCTTTTCCTCATTGGTAAACTTGCTTGTTTTATTCCAGGCATTATTGTTATTATTTGTATTAAGAATTGGTATTTAATAGGTAGTAGGTTTACAACAAAAGGAAGCACTTCACACAATGTACAGTCCACCTGTGGAACTCATTGCCATGGGATGTTGGGAAGGTCAAAATTATAAATGGGTTAGAAAAAGCATCTGATAAGTTCATGGAGGATAGGTCCACCAATAGCTATTGTCCAAGATGGTCAGGAACACAACTTCATGCTCCAGGTGTCCCTAAACCTCCAATTGCCGGAAGCACCTGGCACTGGCCACTGTCAGATAATGGGTTAGATGGACCAGTGATCTGACCCAGTACGGCCATTCTTATGTTGTATTATGGTAGTGCCTAGGGATCAAGGCACCATTGTGACAGGGGTGGTAGAAATAAGAGAAAGGGCATGCTGTGAAGAGTTTACAATAGACAAGACAAAGGGGGGGGAAAGGATGCAACATACAAGCAAAATGAATAATGTGATGGTCTGCAAATGTCATGTTAGTTCAGTGATTTTGGGGGTGTTTTGTTTGTTTCGTTTTGTGGGGCAGGCACATTATTGGGAGCAGATTAGATAAACAGAGACAAACACAGGGGCGAGAGGGGATGCTGAAAGGAGAGGGTAAGGGGGAAAAAAGGATGCAGGCTGAGTCTGAATCCTTGGTCATTAAAATCAGGATGCAAATGTAGAACATTACACTGTATTAAAGTAACCTGATCAACACTGGTGCTTTGTTTTTTGCAGTCTGGGATGTGGGTTTGCTTTCCTTAAGGATCATTAACCCTTTACTTTGAAGAGAAGGAAGAGAGAAGTGTCACTGCCCCTTTGGAGGATAACAGCTCTTGCTGCTGGCCTTACAGCTTGTAATGATAGAGAAATGCAATCGGTAACCATGCAGCAGTGTCACAGCCGGGCTCCTAATGACAGTTGGGAAGGTGACTTGTCAGTGTATGGATGAGACAACTCGTTTGTCAGGCACTGAAGCCCCTCATGTTTCCACTGTCCCACTCAGTGCTAAGCGACAGCCAAATGCAAGAAATGCTTAGGCATGTAGTCCTTGCTCCTTCTTGCTATACTGTAGCTGCATTCCAGGGAAAGACAAGATAAGATGCCTCACAGGCAGGGTTCCTTAACCTGGGGAAAGCCTGAAGTCACCTTACCACTGGCTGTATCTCAGTGTGAGAGAAAATTTTTGACTAAAAGGGAAGGAGAAGCAAAATACACAAAAAGCAAAACGTCCTGTCTCTCTCTTGTTAATTATAATCCGATTTATATTTTGTGTAGGAAACCTGTCTTTCAGTTTCATTTAATGGTTAGTTTCTATTTCAATTCTTCTTCCACTCTATTCTCTCTTATAATGTTCAGTCCAGCTGGCTGATGGATTGATAAAGGATCATCTGGCCAGGAACTGACTTGCTTGGAATGGCTAGCACGTGCACCTAACTTCTCTATCTTTTTAAATATTTCAGTTATTTGAGATCTTTATTTCACATTTCGATTTCCTGCAGTACAGTAAATTTATCTTAGTCACTCAGTCAAGTTCTCTACTGGCTCTTCCTCCCCCTTATCTTTTCTTCCTCTGTACAACCGAAAACATCTACATTATCTTTGCTGCCAATAAACCCAACTGGTGGTAATCCACAGATCATTTTGATAGGACAGCATCCAAGTCAAAGGCAGAACTTTGAAGTACTGTGTTTGTCATGGGCTGTAAGCTCATTGTTTAAACCCAGCACCTACTTATTTCAAGGTGAAATGTATTTTACAGTCTACTGAAGTAGAAATGTTCTTGGATGCCTGCTGAGCAAAGATGACACCTCCAAGGTCCAAGAAAGATTTGCAAGGATTGATTTAATTATTTTTTGTAGTTAGAAGTTTTGCCCCATCTAACTATCTATCTATCTATCTAGTTTCTAAGGGATTGTCAACACTTCAAACACTGCAGTGGTGCAGCTGCGCCGCTTCAATGTAGACGCTACCTATGCCAACGGGAGGGAGTCTCCTATTGGTGTAGACACCCACTTCCCCGAGAGGCGGTAACTAGGTCAGCGGGAGAATCCCCTTGACCTAGCATTGTCTACACTGGGGATTATGTTGGTTTAACTATGACGCTCAGGGGGGTGGATGTTTCACCCCCCCCGAGCGATATAGTTATGCTGACCTAATTTTCTAGTGTAGACCAGGCCTTATATGGCTGCCATCACCATTCTGTCTAAGTAAATACAATAGTGAATTTAGCCACCTACCACCTCTGTGAGGTAGGAAGGACTGGTGGAGAACTGAAGTACAAAGAGATTAAGTGACTTGCCTAAGGTTACTAAGAAGTCTGGGCCAAGAACTAAACCCAAGTCTCCTGAATCCCAGCCTAGTGCCTTAGCCTGAAAACCATCCTTCTTTTCTTAAAATCAAAAGCAGCCCCAATGTAAGTGGGTTCATTTACGTCAATGGAATCGCACCCACTTATATCAGGAGTGGACAGATTCAAATTCCTGGGGCCAAATCCCAATATATTTTATCTGGGTTACAGCTAAACAGAAAAATGCCCTTTTTTCTGCATCCCATTCATGGGGTCAGTTAAGCTGAAATCTTACTATAACCATGCTGCTGATCCTGAACCCCAGCCCTGATTCAAGTTCTTCCTAAACAACATATAGAACCAGAGTGTTTAACCCCCGAGAGGCAGGACGGTAGGCAGTAGCAGCAATTAGCATGCAGACTGTCCGCTTCATTGGCCCACTCACCCCACGGTAGAGGTATGAACAGGGCCGGCTCTAGGATTTTTGCCGTCCCAAGCAAAATCAATTTTGGCCGCCACCCCTCCCCCTCCCCGTTTTTTTCTTACCCCACCTCCCAGCCCCGCCTCAACTCTGCCCCTTCCCCAAATCCCCAGCCCTGCCTCCTCCCCCAGGCTCTCAAGCCTAGGAGGGAGGGGGAGAAGCGGCGCGTGCCGCGGCCACTCGGGATCTCCCCATCCCTCCCAGGTTTGAGAGCCTGGGAGGGAGGGCGAACAGCGGCGCACAAATCAGCTGTTTTGCGCGCCGTGGCGCGCGAGCGGCAGCAGCAGCGGAGGTGAGCTAGGGCGGCTGGGGTACATTTTTAGGGGCGGCAGGGGCGGCATTCTGGCGCTGGCCATGCCGCCCCTAAAAATGTGCCACCCCAAGCACCAGCTTGTTTTGCTGGTGCCTAGAGCCGGCCCTGGGTATGAACCCAGCAGGTAGAGAGACGCAGCCATGGGTTAATAAAGATGAATAATAATAATAAAAAAGAACATACCAGTTGCCATCAAATAATCTGCCCCAAGGAAATGAAAAGCTGTAAACCACAGCATAGGCCCGGCTGCCCTCAGGGTGACTTGAGACATTTTGGTCACTATTGACTGGGCTCAACTCAGACCAGTGACCTAGAGGTGAAAGATACCTGGATCCCACTGAGGAGACACCCAGTCTCTTAATCTACACGTAAAAATCTTTTACATATTTTTTAACTTCTGAGCCATTAAATCACTCTCCGCTTTCCTCCCTCCCCCACGAAGAATGCTACACTAGTGAGCTCAAGTGGATGCCAAGGTCGCAGCTTTGAACTTGAAGCGAGCTGCATTGCCTGATGAGACACAGGAGAACGGCGTACGCTGTACATCTCAACCTCTCTTCTGGAGTATCCGTTGCTCATTTCCCAGCCCTGACAGAGGCTCAGCATGTCCACATGCAGTCACCTGCGAACATTTCCCATTACAGACACATCTGCCTCCCGTAGACTCGTTCACAAGAAGAAATATGAACAGTTTAGATCTGAGCAGGCGAGGCCTGCTGTGGTGCTGTCAAATGCTGTATAAGGGAGGGCGGGGGGAGAGTCCAATGTTCTGACTCTCAATGCTTCAAACTACTAAGAGACCTTCTCTCTCTTCCTCCCCTCCCCATAGCTCTTCGCTCTTCAGTCAGACGCCAGAGACCCTCGCCGGTGGCACCCAACCTTCTCCTTTTGCTGTGTTCACACCAGTTGGGGATGATAAGATACCATGACATAACAAGATAATTTCTCATTTTGCATCAAATGATGGTTTGAGAGATGACTAATATAATCTCTCCCCGGGAGTTTGTGATCCACACTTTGCCCTTGAATGCTGCTCAAAATCACTGAATGCAGCAAAGCTGGAGCTCTGTGGATCAACTGCTTCATATATTTGACTGGCTGGTCTCTATATGCCCAGCTTTTTGAAACAGAAGAGTGGGCATCTCTAACTATGTCTATGATAAAAGAGTTTGCATTCCAACCAACTGAAGAGGATATTTATAAAGACAGAAGTGAGGGCAGCAGCCAATGTGTCCAGCTTTTGCATTTCTATAACACCTGCAGTCTGAAGATCTCAAAGCACCTTACAATTGAATAAAACCTCACACGCACACGTTCCCATTGCATCACTTCTTTTTCCTGCTCCCTCCCACATCAGCCTGCATAAGTTACACTCATTTTGCACACCCCATGAATGACAAATCAGTGCAAGTTACATTACTTTACCACTTACACCACTTATTTGATTGACTTGCAACCCTGTTTAACTGGAATTTTGCCCAGATACTTTCAGGTCTGAATTTGGCCTATGGTCTCTGACTCTCAGAGCTTGCTACATAAACTGGTTAAAGAAACAATAAAAATCATAAGAGATCACAGAGAGGAAGATGAGCATATCACAGTGATGGATGGATACACACGTACATACCGGGGAGCATGAATAGCCCATGTGTTTAATATCTCATAAATCTCATTGCAGATACCCTGAGATCTAAAGAGGGGCCCAGGCTAGACTCTTTTATCAGTGTCATCCTGAACTTTGGAAGGATCAGGTAAGTAGAACTTGGATCAGAACTATCGCTGGGTTTGATTTTAGTTCTGCAAAACCAAAACCCAATGGATGAGGTTTTATAAATACAAAGCCAAGAAAACACCTGGTGTTCTTTTGTCTTTTTCCAGAATTAACAGCCTCATTTGTGGCATTTCATCACTTTCATTTTCAAATCCAGCTGGAACCAGGAAGAAACATTAAAAATGTTTGGTTTGAATTCTGATGAGGGAGAATCCTAACTGTATTTGATGCAATTTGCCATTTCCCTACTTTCTGGAAGCTGTGTATCTATTTAGTTACTTGTATGGCCCCCATCATCATAACATCCAAGCTCCTCATAATGAATTCATCCTCACAAGCAACCCCCTGTGAAGTAGAGAAGCATCATTAATCTCCCCAGTTTCACAGATGGGGAATTGAGGCACTGGGCGACTAAGCTGCTTGCCCCAGGTCCTCAGGGAGTCTGGGGCAGAGCTGGGAACTGAATGCGGGTCTCCTGCATCTCAGTCCAGAGTCCCAAACACAAGACCATCCTTCAAGAGAAAGGGAGCAGCATTCAGGGGCTCCCCTCTAGCCCCTGATCCCAGGGGCTATTCAGCTCTGCAGTAAACATGAGCATAGGCTGGCCTTACTAGAATGTTCCCATTCTATTCCACGCCTTTGTTTCTTAGACTCCACTGTGCAGCTAGAGAAAGAGAAAAAATAATTGGATAGGAGTTCAAAATAAAATGAAATGGACTCGTATGTGTTCCTCTTAATAAGCAGCCATCTTGAGTTTAAAGGGGTTCACTGTATGGGAAGGTCTAAGCCAGCAGGTCAAATCCCTGTTTGTTTTCATTTTTGCTGGGCGTAGTCAGCATCCCTCAGATTGACAGCGGGAGCAGGCCGTGCACACAAGCAGTTTTCCTGCTAATCAATTTGATTGACATAGGGAGCAGCAAGAGAGAGGGAAACCCATCACCCTTCCCCAACGTCATCTCATTTGCGAATGTCAATTAGATGATCCAGACTGGAGTTGAATTTGCTCTGGGTTAAGGAGTAGGGGAACAGCCTAAAGGCTAATAGAGTAAAATGCTGTTATGCTGAGCGTGATTCTCAGATGGGCAGCAGAAAAGAAGGGCAGAATGACATTTTGCCAGCCTGTATTTGTAAGGGTTTAAATGATTCCAACCACTCCCTGATTTTCAGAAGCAGCCTCTGATCTTGCACCTGCAACTAACTGCAGAGGCCAAATAATGTGGATTAATTTTCTAGCACTTAAGTGACTGTGGGCACAAATCAAGTAGTTGTCAAATGTCTACATGCTATAAAAATGCATGAGCAATTTTTTGTGGCTGCAAAAATCAGAGGCCCAGGAGAGCTTTCTGCATACTAGGCCACAAAGAGGGAGAAAGGGAAGGATGAAAAAAGAAAGAGAGAGAGAGAGAGATTAGAAGACTGTATCCTAAATTTGAAGTAGTATGAGCAGATGAACGTTTCCATCTCTGGCTTCTATTGTTCTAATAATATGGGTGTTGCCATTAACATATCCATGTTTACCACACTCTGGTGTCTGTGATCCAGCAGTACTTTCCTCTGCTAAGAAGAGAACACAAGTATGATATCTCAGATACTAGTGTGGGGTAATTGGTGACTAATTAATGGTGACCATGTTACTTATTAGTGTTTTACACCTTCAAAGCAGTGGACAACTATCACCATTAGGTCACCCTAATTACCCCTGTGAGTCTGTTGAGTATCACTATCCCTGCTTTACAGATGAAGAAGCAAACACAAATTTTCAGTGACCTGCCCAAAGCCACCTCTGAGCTGGGATTGGAGATCCTGGCTCACAGTCCCATGCTTGGTCCACTAAGACCGTGCTGCCTCCTCTGTCTCTTTCTCTAATCACACACCCACTATCAGCCACCCTTTACAGAGCGTTTCCGAGTGCTGCTACCACTGCTGGAGTGCAGGGTGTAATTCATCAACAGCACGGTGGGTGGTGCCACCAGCGGGAGGCTCTGCTGGACTCATCACTGCCAGGAACTTCGGCGGGGACAGATTCCCACTGAGGCTCTGAGTCAGAGAGGAAGATTTGCTGGAATATTCCCTTCTGACTCAGACTCTTGGCTCAGGAGAGGATTCAGTCATCAGGCTTATGGGCCTGGGCTCTCTATTTCTTGTTTTCTCCCACCTGTTTATTAAGCAAACACTGTAATTGTGAACTATAACACGGCAAAAGCGTACAACTGTTTCACTGTCTATGCCTGGGCCCGAGGGATAGGCAGTAAAAATATACATTTTACTGGAGTCAGAGGCTTCAGTGGGCTTTGGATCAGGCCCACTGAAGCCAATGAGAGTCACTCCAGTGGGATTTGGAGCATATGCAGTAAAACAGGCCCCGGGGCACTAGCAATGTGGCCAGCTAGAACATGAAACTAACAACTCCTTTTGAGAACAGCGTGGTGGCTCTGACATGATCCTTTCTGTAAGGTTCCATGGCAGGCCAGTCAGAGTTGGTACGGTTTGAGCATGTAGAGGCAGAGTTTAAACACTGCTATACTGGGGGCTTTATTGTGCAGCAGGAAAGCGCCTGGGAAGAGTGTCCTAGCCACTGAAGGGCCCACACAAACACAGCAGGGCTTCCCACACCCACAATCCAAAGGAAAGGGCTGTTACAGCCAAGGGTTAAAGTGCAGCTCACTCCAGCCAATTTCCACACAGAAAGAAGGAAACCACTCTGGTTCCAACCCTCTTCCTAACAATTCCAGCCCAGACTGCCCTGTCTGTGCCATGCTTACATTCCAATCGAACACCACAAGGAGGAAGTGTTCACATGTGGGCACAGCCCAAGTTCAAAGGGATGGGGATAAAAGTGGCTCTACACCATCTCTGCAGTTCCCCTTCTCTTGGAACCAGTCGGGGGCCAGTTTAACCCCTCCCCCGCATGGCAACATAGAGCAGCCTCAGGACTACTCTAATTTGCACCTGGCTGCCTCTGACTCCAGGGGGCCATTCCAGCAGCTGGGGATCTCTAGGTAATAATACAAGAGCTTTTGCCAAGCACCGATTGCCCAAAGGAAACCAGAACTTAGTCTAGATATGTGTGAGTGGATGGGAAAGGAGTGAATTTACATGCGGGGGGGAAACATTTTTCTTTTTAAACGAGACAAATAACCAAAAAGAAGAGTGGTGAGGATGGGGGTGGAAATATCCTGTTATTCTATCCAAATATCCCATTAAGTGACTTCCCTTCTGGAAAGGTCTGAAAGAGTTAAGGCGGCTTCTTTCTGTCTCACAGGCTGTCAGCTCTGCTGGTGTGCCATGTGGCGTCCCTGCCGACACTAAGCAGTCACATGAAACAGACAGCTGTGCAGAAGCCATCACGTCATGAATGACATTTATGAGTGTGTGTATAAAAGTCCCAAGACATTTGGGCTTCTTTGTCCTTCCCCAGTACAGCTCTCACTTTCCTTTCCTGCCCTCCCAAGTCCAGCTGGTAACGCCTTTGCTTTAAAGGCAAAACTGCAGGGAGAGAACTGCGGCCGACTGAGAAATGGCAAGCGAGTCCAGCATCAGCTCACAAGGGACTTTGCAAGGGTCCTCTCTCTTCTTATATCTGCTGCAGCCTGAAGGGCGTTGAAGGGTTAACCCCACGACTGCCCTCTCTGACATCATCATGGTGCCTACAATCCAATAACTGCACCATGACGAGAAAGTTTGCATGTGGGCCATCTGCACTTGGCTGTTGCTTGTTAACCCTTTGAGGGCACTGAGCTTTTCATGTATTTTCAAAAGGATGGGGCTCTGAGTACATTGCTTCCAGTGGTGCCCTCTCCACCAGACTTCAGTCCTCCCATCCTCCCCGGCCTTGGCTAATTCCTCTTATTCGCCCCTTGAATTTCCAGAGAGGTCACAAATACGAGAACATTTTCCCCCCTAGACCACAAAAGTTTAAATGTCTCTGCAATGAAGAGTGGAAATGGAGTCTGAGATGCCATGGGAAACATCATCCCTAATAACAGCTTCATCATCCCCATAATCTGACTGGGGAGCAAGCAAATAAAAAGCCCTAGCTAAAATAAAGCTGTCTTCTTGTTATTTCTATTTTCATATCAGCACTGTCTGAACACCACAATCTTGCTGGACTCTGACAGATCAACTAGTGTGAAAACAGCACCCCCTGCTGGCAAATGTTCTGCACAGGCTCAAGGAACCTAAGTACTGGGACTGCCAAACCTGAAATGGACGGATTTATTGTTGGTAGAGGTTTGATGAGAGAAAGAATGGTCTGCTTCACTGGCAGCATTCAGCTACATCTCTTTCACTTCTAGGCTAGATTCTGTCATCGATACCAACAGCAAAGTACATGGGTAGGGATAGTCCATTATTTTTGGTCAAGGCC
This sequence comes from Malaclemys terrapin pileata, assembly GCF_027887155.1. Taxonomy (NCBI): domain Eukaryota; kingdom Metazoa; phylum Chordata; order Testudines; family Emydidae; genus Malaclemys; species Malaclemys terrapin. The sequence continues at coordinate 8,561,718 of NC_071522.1, read as the reverse complement.
AAATTTCTTGGTCAAGGTTTAGTCAAAGTCTAGACTCCAGAGAAACATTTTTCACACTGCAATAATGATGATGATGATAAATAAATAAATACAAAGATTTTGGAGTCCGTTTAATAGCATCTGACGGTCCAGATTTTCCCCACTTATTGACTACCCCTGTACTAGGGTATGATGCTCCATCCCCAGCCCACAGTATCTTCTTTTGAACAGGACTTTAAAGTAAAAGAGGTAATTGGCCTGCTTATTTTTGACTGTACTAACATTTTTAAAGCATCAGTAAGATATCAGTGAACAAAAAGAGAATTCTATCATGTATTCACACACACACACACACACACACACACACACACAGAGCAGATAGGCAAACATTTTGTTCTGAACATTACTGGCCAGCTTTTCAAAAGCAGCTTCTGACTTTGCCAACCCAAGTTTATGTTCCTGCAAAACCCTAAGATTTGGGCTCCGCAGCCTGCAATTGCCCATTCCAATTGATAAGTTCTGATAAGAAGTGAAGGGACTCCAGTGATTACAGCAGGACAGCAAGTCAGGTGTTCTGCTGTGCCACTGATTTACTGTGTGTCCATGGGCAAGTCACTTGATGTCTCTGTGACTCTGTTTCCCCACATGGGAAGGGGGAAATTAGCACGCTATGCCACAGTGGTTACAAAATCTTAATTGGTTAATGTTGAAGCATGTTGAAATTCTCAGATGGAAAATCCAAAGTATTATTGTGTGTATTTACAGTGTATATATTTTATATGGGATTTTTAAATGCCTCAGGGAGGCATTCTGGGGCCCAAATCAATTGAGTTTGGTCATCTAATGGCATCTCACCTCCTGGAGGGAGGAAGTATACCATGAGAAGATCTGAACTCTTGTTGTTTCAGACCCATAAATAGCTCCTTGGCAAATGAAAACACACAAAAAATAAATATACCTAGATATTTATATTTATGTTCCTTGCCGTGTGATTTGCACATGCAAGTGCCATATGCAGGAGCGGATTTTGTGTATGCCAAAAAAATTGGGTGTGAAAAACTGAGATAGTAATTTAATATGGCATGTTGAGTTTCATTTGAAAACTTTCAATTAGTCTACAGTCAATTACTCTGTGACTTTCAATTAGTCTACAGTGGGAATCTTGGAAAAAATTCACTAAAAGGTTGAGTCCAATATATTGATGCCAACTAATTATTAATAAGAGAACAATCCTGCTTTGACACTGGGTGGGGTAGATTACATGGTATAATAAGTCTCTTTAATTTATAACCTCTCTGGTTCTAGGATTTGATAGTCTACAGCTTCAGACTTTAAGAATGAATATTCAGTCATGCTAGCTAGGGTTTTGACATGCTGGTACGTTCCCACGTAAGAAGCTAACAAAAGGTTTCTTTTCTCTCTTTCTGCAGAATGCAAACAATTCTTGGCACTCTTTTTTTTTTTTTTTTAAGTAAAAAGCTTTTTAAAAAATACCCACCAATCTTGTCTGCTATGAAATACATGACCTTTCACGTCTCTCAAAAATCACTGGGATATTACATGCAAATTTCAGTTTTCATTAAAATACCCATTATCTCAAAATCCCATTAATATTCACTATGAAAGAGTACCTAGGAAAAATGGAGAAAATCCTTATTCTGGTTGTATCTTTATGCCTTTCCTTGTGTCACTGTCTTTTCCCAACATTCTCTTCCTTCCTCCCCAGTCTTTACACAGCCTATTTAAATGCAGGATTGTGTGTAGCACTTTATAAATAGAATTTAGCAATCACAAAAGGTGTGGGACCGATACCCCTGGAAGCTGAAGTCTTCTCTCTGTCAACAGTACAGAGAGCACCAGTGCAAGCTTCCCCACCAATAAGCCTCAACCCCAAGCTGGGAAGACCACCTCTAGGGGCAACTTCACTCAATGGTCCTTGGCCTCTGCTGAAACTGCAAATTAGTGCTAGCTTTGGTGGTGATTTTAGTGATGCAGAGCCCTGTCCACCAGGAGAGGGGCTGAGACCACCAACCTCATTTCACATAAGCCACCAGATGGATACAACTTTCAATCAGAGCTGGATTAAATCAGAAAGCTAGAGATGAAAAGCTCTCTAGCCCATTACCATTTATCTGAGCCATCCAGTCCCCCGGAATTAAGCATGGCAGTGGGGTTCCCAATAAATATGTCTACAGATCAGTGATTTATTCATAAGGGGAGCCATGGAATTTCCTAAACCCTCTTAAATATCTGTTTCCTGGCTCCAAACAGTCAATAACTTGCCAGCAAGGGAACATATTTGTCCTCTCCTCAATATCTGTTTTCTGCTTTTCATTATAATTTGCTAAATAATACATTACAATGAGTTATTTATCACACTCAGTAGCTTCAAGATTTTTATGTGGCTCACCCTCCCTAGGAACTTCACAGATAAATCACTTACACAAATATCTGACTGGCACTGCCCTAGTTCTGAGTTTTCTCTTCACGTGTACAGCACCTGTGTGCATTGGCTGTGAGGCTGCATTTAAGACCCATTCGTCACTAAATTAAACAGCAGCTCTTTGCCCCGGGATACTGATGTCTCTCTCTATTACTCTTCTACTTGTGGTCCTTCTATGGATGCCAGGCAAAGGGGAGGGGGAAATAAAAATAATGAGAGAGAGAATAAGGGGGGGGGGGGGGAGAAAGGCACTTGGAAAGTGCTGCTGGGAGCGCCGTTTCTTCTAGTCCTAGACACTTAGACGGAATCAGTGGAAAATACTAGCCTGGTGCCTCAGGAAGGTGGAATCATATATTGAAATAATTGCCAATTTGGTTTGTGGTCTTTGGGATTTTTGTTATACTCTTTAAGGAAGGCTGGATGGTCTGGGCCAGCGTAATTAATGGATCAAGTGCCAACTACATTGAATACCACATTTTGATCTATGAATCTGCACAACAGCTGCGCTCCTCGGGCACAATGCAGATCACAAAGCCTATGACAAAGGGTGAGAGAGCTGGGGACACACATTTTCAATTGAGGGGATCTGGCTATGGAACAAATTCCCTGAGGAGATCAGGCAAATCCAGAGTCTGACCACCTGCACAATACATTGCAAAGCTTTCCTTTTTGAGAGGCCCTTTCACCACAAATGACACTCACAATTCGAACACTCTTTTTATTCCCCAACCCCTCTCTTCCCCCAACTGCCTTCCTTACAAAACAAATAGTGTCAGAGATGCCGTGAAGGCCACAAGGAACTTTGTTATTAGTAAGGCACTCAGACACTGTAGTTCTGGGTGGCAGTATAAAACTCGACAGGTGTGACTATGCTGCAGCTCGGTAATTCCCGGCTTGGATAAACGTACGCATGTTTGCTCTGATCACGCTAGCATGCTAAAAATAGCAGCGTGGCTGTGGCGGAACGACCAGTGGGGCGAGTTAGCTGTCCTGAGTGCAATCCTCTCCAAGATGCTAGGTACGAACTCGGGTGGCTAGCATGAGTCGCCACTCATGTCGTCTCAGCCACGCCGATCTATCTGCCAGAGCTGGGAATTACACCTCCCAACTGCAATGGAGAGAGACCGTAAGACAGACAGGCGGACTGTGGTTAAGGCCCTGGCTTGGGACTCAGGAGACATGGATTCATTTCCCAGCCTTGACACAGATTTCCTGTGTGACCTTGAGCAAGGAGCTTACTTCCTGTGCCTGAGCTCCCTATTTGTAAATTGGAGAGAATACTTCTTCCCTTCGGCCGCTTTAACTTATATAAGGGACTGCTTCAGAATCCAGAGTGTGCAGAATCCAGAGCATGCAGAGGGGGCTTACAGGACCACCTTTGTCCCTTGTCCCAAGAGGCACAGCCCTGAATCTGTTCCTCAGTCTTTGGCTTCTCTGCTAAAACAGTGAACCAGGCAGCCCATCAGTGCCAACTATAGGGGTAGTTTATGTATCGAGACCTCCCCATCTGGGAGCTAGATTGAGTGCCACCAAACTCATTCCATATAGATCACTCAGTCACTACTGGTCTTTTGAGGTGAAATCCTGGTTTCGTTGAAATCAATGGCAAAGCTCCCATTGACTTTAACGTGGTCAGGATTTCACCCTGGATCTCTATCAACCTAGACACTATCTGAATTAGTGGCCAAGAAGCGAAGAGTCCTATAGTCTGTTTACTAATCCAACGCTCCATCCATTCCCTGCTCCCTGCATCCACAGTTGTGCTCAGCGCAGGTCCCAGCTATCAGAAGGGACAGCTTAGCACTGTAACTAGGATGTGAGCCTAGTCATTTCTAGTATCAGAGGGGTAGCCGTGTTAGTCTGGATCTGTAAAAAGCGACAGAGTCCTGTGGCACCTTATAGACTAACGGACATATCGGAGCATAAGCATGCATCTGACGAAGTGGGTATTCACCCACGAAAGCTTATGCTCCAATACGTCTGTTAGTCTATAAGGTGCCACAGGACTCTTTGTCACTTTTTAGTCATTTCTAGTTATGCCAGAGACCTGACAAACACTAGTCGAAACTTGATTGTTCCTTTGTAGTGCTGTAAATGCTTACAGATGTTTGTTGGCTTTCATCTAGTCTGTGCATTCCAGTGGAGAAAAATACCAGATACCTGTAAATATGTAAATATTTTAATCTCTTAAAAAAAAAAAAAAAAAGATGAGCTTCTATTCTGCTTTTTTTTTTTTCTCCTTTTTAACTGCAGGAGCCTGGGTGTGAAAAGGTTGGGAGCATCCTCTCTACTTCATGGGCAAACCGCAGAGGAAGGATGATGATGATAATCTAAGTCAAACACTGTAGCAGATCTGGTTGTCTTCATTAACTCCTTGAGCACTAATCTCAAACTCCCCTTTGTCTGCTGGCAAGATTTTCAGGGACAAATGAATGAAATCTGGGACAGTGAATCTGAATATGTGGCAATGGGGGCTGCCTCCAGCTCTGTGCCAATATATAATATACAGCGTGTGCATATTTACATACCTTCAGGACTGGGAGTCTCAATTTGGTAGACAGTTGGCACAATCGCATGCATGAATAGGAAACACAAACTGAGCCAAACCTGAAAGTTAGCCCAAAAAAAGGGGAGGTGGGTAAAGAAGGGAAATTTGGCACTGAAGTTGTGTCTACATTATAGAATTGTAAAAAACAGGTGGCGACAACTGAATTAAGCACAAATGATTTAGTGCACTCACTCTAGCCATGGTGAGCCAGCCAAAGGTGCTCTGCATGGCAGCCCCAGGTCTATTCTAGTGCTGTTTTAAATTGTTTCAGGTGCAATGTCCTCTGGGTATATAACCCACAGCTCCTGGGACAGCTCCCACAACAGCCCGTTTCAGGATATTTTAAAAGGCATTGAGGGTGTCACGGGGAATTGTGGAAGAAGAGATCAAATTCTCATAATTTCATAAGCAAGTCCCACAATTCCTTCTTTCTTGGACTCTGGAATACAGGGCCTCAACATGTGCACCATCTTAGTAACAGGGCCGGCTCCAAATTTTTTGCTGCCCCAAGCAAAAAAAATTTCCTCAGCCCCGACCCAACTCTGCCCCTTCCATGCCCCATTCCAACCCCTTCCCCAAATCCCCGGCCCCGCCTCCTCCCCCAGGCGCGCCGCATTTCCCTTCCTACTCCTCCCTCCCAGGCTTGCCTGGGAGGGAGGGGGGAGAAGTGGAGTGGCAGCGCGCTCAGGGGAGCAGGCGGAGCGGAGGTGAGCTGCGGCAGTGTGGAGCGGTTCCTCTGCCCCCCCCCCCCCCCGGGTTACTTCCTGCAGCCCTCCCCACGGCCCCCACTGCCGCAGCTCACCTCTACTCAGGGCCGGCTCCCGGCTTTTTGCGCCCCACTCCCCAAAAAGGAGCTGGAGTGCCGCCCCTTGGAAAGTGCCGCCCCAAGCACATGCTTGGAGCGCTGGTGCCTAGATCCAGCCCTGCTTAGTAAGCGGAGTGATGTGGCCTCAAGTGTAACCCTTTAGGTAAGCAAAATCACACACACTGCATGCATCAATCATATAACTGTATGTGCAAGCGCACAGCTGGGCATGCAAGTTACCTGAGTTTGTATGCAAAAATGTCAATATGTTGTGGGTGAATCTGCACTTGAAAATCTAGGCAGAGCCCTGGGCTGGGAGTCCGGAGACCTGAATTGTGTTCCCAGCTTAGCCACCAACATGGTGTGTGACGTTGGGCAAGTCACTTCACTTGTGATTTCTCTTTTCTCCTTCTACCCTTGGTCTGTCTCATCTATTTAGAGTCTAAGCTATTCAGAGTAAGGACTGTTACTCCCTATGAGTTTGTACAGCGCCTAGCACTCTGGGGGCCCTATATCAGTTAAGGCCTCTAGGTGTTACTATACTGCAAATAGACAATAATAATAAGTATTAGACCTCTGGGCCATAAGATCTTTCACTCGCACATTATCTCTCAGTCATGGAGATGTGGGCCTTCCCCCTCCCAAAAGCCCTCTTCCATACGGGGGGAGCTTCAGCGGAGCCCAGTGTGAATCACCCATTTCCAGCCGCACCTGGCATTACAATACCGCATCAGCTTTGCTGTCATCAGCAACTCCTACACCCTCCGAGGGCAAGGGGCTAAGCTTTGTCCCCACGTACTGAATAAAAACTACATCCCCGAGCCCTGTTTGCCCCCTGCATCTCCAAAATCAATGTTGTTTGCTCGCAAACATCTAGTGGCAGAGGATGACTCAGCCAGGCCCCTCCACAGACAATGAATAGGAGAAAGGCACATTGTGCGGCAGTGACCTCATTTACAATAACATCAGCCACTCACGACATCCCCATTGAACATGAGCTCAGGCGATTGGCCTTCACGAGTGGTGGATGTGAAGAAAGGGTGCTCTGTGTTCCATCATGGAGCACAGGGAGTGGACAGAGCCTCGCTAGCTTTCCGATAGCCAACAGTTGCAATGATGGATTTTAATAAGAGTTGCAGTGAGATCTGCACGCGTTCAGGAAACTGGTAATTTTCCAGGGCGGGGAGCTGGGGAATTCTAGACTGAGTGACTCACTAGGAAAAAGAAATTGGTTTGTTCAAATTGGTGTTATTTCCCCCTTAACTGCAGTGTGTGTGTGGTTTTCTTTTTCCTCCCTTCCAAAAGAACTCAGCATTGACTGTCTTTATGTGTGCAGTCAGGACGAAGCAGGGAAGAGATTAGTAAATGTCTGCATGCATAACACCCGTGGTCCAGAGACAGACGAGCAGATGGCCGTTCTTAATCTCCCCATCCTAACTGTCACCCCAGCTCAGGAAACATGGGAAAACTCTCCTTGGCTCCACTTACTCATTTACTAAGATCTCCGTGTGCTCTTGGGTGACAGTGATACTGTTTGAAAGTGCCGAACTCGGTGGGGAGGAGCTGGCAAGCTCAGTGTTTAGGGGGAAGAACTCCTTGTGTCTTCGTTCCTAGTTTAGATCCAGCTTGCTCTGTCTTATGTGAAATTGCTTTTGTGGGGGCACACGTGCACTCAGAATTGACACTGCCCAGTTCTGAGCTCATATGAATGCCTGAGTTCTATTCCTATTTCCGCAACTGACTAACCGTGCAACCTGGGGTGAGTCACTTAGCCACTCAGTGCTTCAGTTCCCCCCTCTGTACACTATTTCCCAGAAGGGGCTGCTATGAAGCTTAATTAATAGTCTGTAAAGCTTAATTAATTGTTTGAGATGCTGTGACAAAAGGAGTTAGCAGAGCACCATTTATATTATGGAAGTGACCAAAGGTCCAAATTAGGACCTGGGCCATGTTGTGCTGTACAGATACTAATGGACAGCCACTGCCCCATTATTAATTATTATTTCTCCTAATATTAGAGAATGTGTATTTCCCATAATCAATTTTTTCCAGCTCAGCAACAGTGGAACTGACCTGTCAAGACAAATTATTGTCTGTGGAGGCTCGTCTCTCATTCCACCTACGACTGTCCCTTTCGTGGTACAGAAATATTGACTGATATTCAAAGCGTTCATTATTTTTATCATAAAACACTGGCCAGAGTGGAATTACGGTTAAAAATGGCCAAACCCGTTCAAATAGAGCCAGTTTTTCCTTTACTGCAAGCCATGTATGAAGAAGCATTAGACTGTAACCTTGATATTCTTCCTCTTTTTTTCTGCAAACCTCTATGATCTTTAATAAAAATAAAGCTTAACCCTTCCCCTCCCCCCCCACACTCACACATACACACAAATTAAGGGAAACCAATACACAAAACTTCACTTTGAAACAAATTCTCAGCAATGGTTTTTGCCACAGATTATGATAACAATACTTCCATCTGAGGCCTTGAAAGCAGTTAGCAAACATTCATTTATTAAGCTTTCTTGTTTCATATGGTATACAGGTAAACTGAGGCACAGAGAAAACAAGGTGAGCAAGTGGTAGAGGAGGGAATAGAATTTAGAAGTCTTGGCTCTCCTGTTCTCTGCTCTACCTACTTGATTATACTACCTCCAAAGCAGCCATCACTACATCACAAACCATTTGTATCTCTTTAAATAGATGGGGCCAAATACACTCCTGGCCTAGGAGTAACACCCTTGACTTTTGTGGAGTTGCCACAGAGCTAAATCTGACCCAGGATGTTCACAGGTGACTTCTGCGCATTATGCTTTTCTACCTACTTCCCTTGATTACTTCAGTGCTGAAACGCAGGCAGCCTCACCTAATCGGCCCTTCGTTTAGCCAGATGTCTGGGTGTTTCCAAGTCTCCCCCTGCACAATGGCTTTATATACACTAACAGCCGCCACTGTCATTTCCTGGGTCTCACTCATGCCCAAGAGGGCTGGATACTTTGGAAGTGTCCCCACGGAGTACTGAGTGACGTCGGCTGTGCACAGACACAGCCAGTTGATAGCACGTGTGTCCCTACAAGGGCCTCATCATTTGGTTCCCTTGCTGATTATACTGTTGGAGGAAAAACTGGTAAGATGCTGGTGATACTGGCTAAGTGGGAGTGGCACCAGCACACCCTGAAGAACCTTAAAACGAACCCCTCTCTCTAACCATGAAAGATGAGGTCAGTGCCTGACAAAAGGCAGGTTTTTATTGCTGTTGAACTGAAACACACAGGTCTCTATTCTTCAATCAAGGAAGATACAACTACAAGGAAAAGTTATAGTTAAGCCTTAATGACCCTTTCCAATTATATAGTGTCTTCCATCCAGGGAACGCACACTGCTTTACAAATACTGATGAGTTTAACCTCACAACGTCCCTGTGAAGCAGCTATCATTGTCCCATTTTACAGACAGGCAAAATGAGGCACAGAGAGGCAAAATGACTTGCCCAGCGTGTGTAGCCGAACCAGGGACAAAACCCAGTCCCTCTGTTTTAACTGTAAGTCCATCTTTCCATTTTAGCCAACTAATCCAAGCTACAGAAGAGGAAGGGACCACCAATGGAGGGCGATAGGATGGGGAGGGTACAAAGGGAAACGCAGACATTAAAATCCATCTTCTTTTTATTTAAAAATGTATGTCAATCAGTTGCAGTCCTCAAGCTCCTGGAAAGCTGTTTTGGTGTTGCAATGATTTTGGGTACCATTCCCCTGAAAGCTAAGGGGTAAACTACCATGTAGCCCTATCATCTCAGGAAGGATAATCGCTGCAATTTTGGACTGGTCTCTGAAAAAAAATCTCATAGTGCTTTGACCAGACCAAGCTGCTAGGTAAAAAAAACTAATCTTCACCTGCCAGCCTTCTACACTTTATGGGACCCCAGAAAACTTATGAGAGAGTTGCTTATTAAAAAGTTCCCCAACTAATTTCTCGGTGTGTTTGATGTTGATTTCCAGTTAATTTAGTGCTCCTGAAACTAGCCAGCCGATTTAAAATCCATGAGATAGATGGAGCCACACTGGAGGTATGGCGCATGAAACTAGCCAGATTGACAGCTCTGGAGACTGAAGTCCTCTGATGAGCCAGAGACCAGGTACAGTATGAACGGCATCAGTACAGCTTTCTCAAATTGCTTTGCTAATGGGCTTCAGCTCTGAAGGAACAACTCACAATGGTGGGAGAACAGTTCTGGTCTCACGACCCACTTAGTTTATTGGGACTGTCAACAAGGATGTCAAACGTGGCAGGTTTCTGCGAGGTGGACATATGTCCTCAAGGTACTTGGCTGACTCCACCAAACTCAATTCACACAGGCTAGATGGTAACGATTTTCATCCTGTTCAATGCTGGGATGGATTCAACTTACAAGTGAAAAGCTCCATATACCTTTACTAGTTCTCTGAACCACTCTCTCGCCCTCTACCACCCCCCACCCCACCCCCATCTTTATATCATCTTCAGATATTAAGGACTCTATATTTTAAACAAATCTGAAATAAACTCATGGTTTTTACTGTAATCTTGTGTCTGTATCTCCCCAGCATGATTTATAAAAAAGCTGAGGGTTTTATTTATTGCCGACTCAGAATTTGCTATCTCCAAACATTCAGTTCGCTCATTATTTCATTTTGACTTTTTCAAAACCGAAGAGAGAGTCTAGTCCCATGACTTATTCATCAGACTATGATTTACTCACATAATACAAATCCGATCCTGAATCACGAGCTAGGGGCAAGCCTCTATAATTTATGCCTCTCCCTTACACACCACATGGACACTAGGTCCCCTGCTGGAGCTCCACAGAGCATTCTCTCTACAGAGCAGATTAATTGTTTTCCCTGGGATGACTCACTTCCTGGCACCTCCTATGCTCAACGTGGTAGGAATGGTCTGGCAATTCTCCTACCGCTGTCGTTGCAGTGACCCTATGGATTAGCCACAACATCTGCAATTACAAATGCGCAACTAAAACAATTCAGTCTGATTCTTTCTTACACCAGGGTTTGGGTAGCAGAACTCCTTTGGGTTTAGCGTTTTACAGCCACTTTGCACTGGTACAAGGGATCACACTGGGTGCAAGGCAACAGAGAATGCGGCTGTGGCCTCAATGGAGTTCCTCCTGATTTAAGGCAGTGTGAGGGAACGAATAAGCAGGAGTCAGGACCAGTTGGTTAAAGCAGAATTAGACACTGTCAGGACAGGGAGGTTGTTGAGTTCTCAGACAGCAGCCCATGTACCTGTACGTGGGCAGAGCCAGGCATGTGCCATACCATATCATTTAATCACGCCTTTCTAGCCAATATATACAGCACTGAGACCCCTCAGTTCCAAGCTTATAGTAACTTTTTGCACAGCATATATTTCCTTTCATCTGAGAATCTCCGAGCAGGAGTCCCCAGACCCCCTGTGAGATAGGTAAGCATTTTTATACCCATTTAACAGATGGGTAGAATTGAATCACAGCAAGGTTAAGACCAAAATTATACTGTAAGCCAGATCCTCAGCTGGTATGAATTAGTGTAGCCCAGTCTACCAGGAATAGACTCCCAGAGTCCTGAATCCCAGTCCATTTCTGTAACCATGAGGCCATGCTGCCCAGCCTCACCCCTCTAGAAATAAATCCCTTGGTAGGTAGACAACCCAGAGGTGCAGAAGTGATCACGTCTGTGCTGCAAAGCACCTTTCTCCCTTTTAAAGGCAGACAGAGCATCTCAGCATCTTGCTACCTGCACCATGAATTTCCTTTGGCATTTCCAGTCTCACACATGAGAATTCATGAGACCACAATAGGAAATTAGGTTATTTTTAAATAAGAGGAGGAAACAGTGTCTTTGTGTCAGACAAGTGGAAGAAATCCAGGACCAAGAGACTGCAGAGCCTCGCCACTTCAGACAGCAGGTGCTCTCCAAGATGTGGTTATGGCAACAAAATAAATGACGGATAATTGCTTTTGTGACAACTTGCCAATTAAATTAGACTCAGCAGAATAACATAATGACAATTTGTTATGCTCTGGTGGGCACTAACATACCAATCATAATTAAATGCTATGACTGAAATAGAATGCTGCTCTACACAGGAATATATAACCCCAATTCCCTCCCAGTGAAACATTATAGGTTCAGTCTTCATTTTAATTTCTGGAGGATAATAGCATTAGCCCACATCAGAATGAGCTTGGAATGTGCATACAAGCAGCAGCACAGGGAAACAGGCCAAGATGAGGACAGCAGAGTTGCTTGAGCTCCTGTGGGTACCCTCCAAAACACTCCTTATGCATGGGTGCCTCAAAACAGTGAGAGACACTCTCAGGTCACTCATATCCTGGGGAGATTTCCAGATCCCTGAACAGAAGGAGCAACCAAAAAAGACAGGGCTCGAGAATCCAGCCCGGCTTTTAACATGGAGCCTAGTACTTGCTGGATCAGGACTGTGGAGGTTTAGTCAGGGCAGTGTGAGTGCCCTGGCAGTGCAGACTGGATCAGTAAAGCTCTTACATTCCCCAGCATTAGCTCTTAGAGCTCTGATTTAATGAACCCACATTAACTGGGACACAACACAACATCCCCCTTTTACACCATTCCCCGAATCACTTCGCAAGTAGGCCCCATTCATTAAAACAAAGACTCAGCTCACAGTTATCTAGATGAAAATAATTCGCTATCAGGTTCCCCACATAGCCCTAGTTATCATGCAGTAACCGTAAGTGAAATTCACTCCTGTGCAGAGGAGCCAGCACAAGGCCTTTGCACCACTTAAGTCCCACTTACACCCTCTTTTGCGGGCTTAAGTGTTGCCTAAGGGCTTGTGCTGCACTGGATGAATTTCACTGGGTAACGGTAAAGATTGACTGGTTTCCAATATCACTGGACAGTAGAGTGCCAACCTTTCCACGGACAGAAACTAAACCCTTGCTCTCTGCTACCAAACCACAGACCCTATGTCAAACTAGAGGCAACAAGGGGAACTAGACTCAACCGTCTTGGATCGCTGGCTATGTAGGCCAGGTTATGCAAATCCCAAAATGTGTAGAGTCTGGGTGAACTGAACTGAGATCTGAGCCACCCCAAGTTTTGGTTTCACAACAATTAAAACCTGACCAAAAAGGTTCTGAAAAACAAACCCCAACGTCTCAACCTTCAGTTGTTTACTAATCCAATTCTTTCAGGATTGGTATCAATAATCTCTCCCCACTCTCCCTTCCCAGAACTGTTGTCCCATGTCTTGTTTATTTTAAACTTAGCTCTTTGGGGCAGGGAATGTTTCTTACTCGATGGAAGTTTATAATGCCAATTAGCACATTGTGCCATGTCTTATACTGTACCATGTAAATCCCCAGTGCTACAGAAGCAATGTTTAATATTTTAGCTCAGTGGTTTGAGCATTGGCCTGCTAAACCCAGGGTTGTGAGTTCAATCCTTGAGGGGGCCATTTAGGGATCGGGGGCAAAAATCTGTCTGGGGTTTGGTCCTGCTTTGAGCAGGGGATTGGACTAGATCTCCTGAGGTCCCTTCCAACCCTGACATTTTATGATAGGATTCTATGAACCCTACTGTTCAAATGATATTCTTTAAAAAAATATGCTCACTGTACATAACAGATGCCATTAGAGAGGGCATTGTTAAGAAGCAGTGGGGCACGGAGCTGAAGCAAAGCTCTCCTGAGAAGCAGGTGTTAATAAAGCCACTTACTTGGTGTTCTCATTCCAGGTGTGGATATCACACATACAGAAGCCTCAGACTCGTTTTCCTTGGGTCGACAGTTCCTCAGAGAGCTGCCTCCGCTGCCACAACCGCTTTCCTGGCAAATGAGTGTAAAATGACCAGCTCATGCGCCTAGCCCTCCTAACCGTCAAAGACCTGCTGGTGTAGGCCCTAATCAGAAAGAAAGACAGAAAGAAAGAAAATCCAAATCCTGTTCCTGGAGGAGAGCCGGCAATTTACACTGATAAACCTATCTAAATTCCAGGGGTGCAAAGGAAGCACCAAGTTATAAGATTGTCGTGCTCCTGGGTAACAAAGGCCCTCGTACCCTTTGGGAAATCTCACCGTATCTTTTAGAAGACGTTGTATAGGAAGAATGAGACACCTTCACCACCCCACAGGAAACTAAAGCTCCAACAGACGCAGCTCTCTAGAAGATTCCGCAGCTCAGCACCAGGAAGCCCCAATCCCACAAGTAAGAATATGTAGAGGACAGTTGAAAAAGAACAGCATTTTACTACAATGCTATATTGGTTGTAATGAGTGCTGGAGTTCCAGTATTTGGGGTTCATAGTCATAGCTTTATCTAAAAAAAAAAAAAAAAAGACGACATTAAATAACTTATTACCCACCTCTCTGTAAAACTTGGAGCTGGCAAGGCCTGATCAGCTGGTGTTCAGCAGAGCTGGTGAATTGTTTTGGGTGTCCCAAATCTAGGATCTGCTCCTGTAATTCTTACTTCCACTGACCTCACTGTGGGATAGCATGGATGGTATTTAATCTTCCAGCATGTGCCTAATAATATAGTTAGAGATGTGTTACTGCTGACTAAGGCATATCCAAGCTCCAACGCAGTCTAGCTTTGTTTAGTGGGTGAATGCAGGGGATGAGAAATTAGAATTGTAGGGTTCTATTCACTGCCTTTACCTCGCTGTGCAACCTCACACACATTACTTCAGTGTTTGTGCCTCACTTTCCTCATCTGTAAATCAGGGACAATTGCCTATTATATCAAGAAGCTGCCCAAATTCACGGCCTGCCCTACAATTTATGCAGCTAATCCCATTAATGTCAATGGAGCCCCTCCAGTTTATACAGGCTGCATGAATCCACCTTGGGCTAGTTCTTTCCTGGATGATACCACCCTTTGGGTAATAGTGTACATCTCTAAAAGGCTTAATTCTGATGATTGATTTATCTATAATACATCATCAGCGCAAGACTCAGTTGTAACATAGTACACAAAACATGCCATTGTCCAAGATAGAAAATGGGGTTCAGTAGCAGACGCAATGCATTTGCAGTCAGACAGTGTGGACGTACAGAAATCTCCCTTCCTGGCATAGTGCTAGACCTTCAGTATATTTGCATCACTTACCTTATTGCTAATACCATTATAGCAAACTAGCAACCTGGATGCAACGTCCATTCTAGGGAGCGTGTGGTCAAGTTATTAAAGCGGGAGTTGTTGGGAGTCAGGATTTGTAGGTTCTAATCCAGGCTCTGCTAATGACTTCCTGTGTGACCTTGGGCAAGTCCCACAGGCCAAAAATTTCAAGCCTGGCCAGTGGCAGTGGGTACTCAACTCGAGAAACCTGGAACCTTATTGTCAGAGAGGCAGAGCACCCACAGTTCCTATTGTCTGAAAATAGGATTTCTGGATGCCACTAGGAGCGAAGAGCCTAGTAATCAACACATCGGCATATACTGTTACTTCAAGTAGCTCAGCAGCCATGGTGGAGCATGGCAGGCAGATGGGCTGCTACATGAACTCCCTCTGGTTAGCTTTCAGGAAGAAAGAGGTCAGCAATTTAGCTCAGCAAAGGTCAGATGGCTGCTCTATAATGGGGTGTAGGATTCCGAGGCAGCTAAAGCCTGGCTCCAGTCATTAATGAGTGTCACAATACCGGAAGCCAGGTTTGCCAGGCATAAGGAAATTATTTGAATGCATGATTTTGTCCTGTGAAGGGCAAATGACAAGGTCACATCTGCTCCTTTTACACAAAACCAGGGGAGGCCTTTCTCAGAACACCACAGTTGTTAGGTGGTAGATTAAGTGGATCAGACAATGCAGTTTAGCTTCTTATGTCCAAGTTTAGCTAGAACCTCTATTATTACATCATCTCCAGTTCTGATTATAACAGTTAAATATCCCTACAGACACCAGATCCTAGGGAACACAGGGGGTTTCTTTTTGATGGATGTTTTCCTTTTTCGGTGCTAGTATGAGACTGCAGTAACAAAAATAAAAAGGCAGGGCCAGTGTTCATATTAGCACAATGCATATGAACAGCAATTTTCATCTGTGTATCTGAAATTACTTTATGCACACTAGTTAAGGCTCTCAGGCAATGAGGAATATCATGAAAATACATGAAGAAGTGAGAGGAGAGATATGAGAGAGGAAACATTGTCACTGTTGCATGTATTCACTAACAGAAGTACCAAAAAATTTGTTTTCCTCCCCTTCACCCATCTGTCTACTGTGCAATAAAATAAACGGACATGCTTATGGGGACTTCGCTCCTTTGGATCCCTAGATTCTCTGAAACTTCCACTGTTCACTCATTCAGACTGTCTCAAAACTTGCAATGGTATAAAAGGAAGCTGACCTAAACCTAGACCCCTGTAAATAGTGAAAATGCTTCAGCTCCATCTAGTGGATAGAAGCCAAGAGAACATGATAGATGCCAACCAAGCTTTCCACAGCGACATTTGCAAACAATCAATATCTCATTACCAACCGTAATCACAAGCCGGTGTTTATTTTTGTGGAAATATACCTCAGTAAGGGACACACGCTCACTGCACGTGTTGGTGGTACAAAGTCCTAAAAGCCAAAATTATTATTAGTAGTGACCTGCATACACACATGCCCAAAGTAGGAGTGATTGATTGCGTATCTTTTTCATCTAAGCGCCTAACAAAAACCCAAAGCTTTGGATGAAGCTACTGACCTTTTGCTAACTGCTGGAAGGTAAATGCTTGATAAATAATAAATAGCTCACCCCAGGCTTTCGCTTAGAACCTTTTAATTAAAATAGTTGAGCTTCTCTAAGGTCACAGTGACTGACGTTTGAGTCTGAACACGGCAAATGCATCCATCAAGTGTTATGTATAAAAAATGGAGCTCTGTTCTCAGCAGTATTTTCTCTTGATTGTATAAAATACTTAACTTCATGTCTTTTACTGATGGCCCCGATTCCCCATTACCTATCAGCCCGAACAAATCTTCAGTGCAGTAGAACAACCCCAACTGCTTGTCTCAGCTGGAAGCATCCTCAATATGGAGGTCAGCCAACAAACTGCTATAGACTCCAAAGGCTATTTTTACACTGCAAGCTACCTAAAAGCAATTTCCCTATCTATGCCATGCGAGGGCCAACTACCTCCCTCATCACCAGGGAGACCTGACCCCTGCCTGCTCATTTAACATGTGCACTCACTTATACATTTCTAATCTTTCAGGTTAATTGGGCCATATTACCCACTTCAGAATAATAGCACACATGCACTCCACTGAATTATACAGCTGCCGACCTATGGCTACATGATATTGGAATATGGCACAGTGTCAAATGTCAGTGATCACAAATCTGACAGCCAAATGACACTGTTATCATACACATCGCCTTTCTATCTTCCATGTCACAGCAGTTTAGTTTATAAATCAAGTTTGGGCTACATGTAGCACTACTAATCTAACGCAGCAACAGTACAGAAGAGATCCTTTCTTATGTATAGTATTATGTTGTAAAAGATCCTTTCTTATGTATACTTATCAAAACTGATTGGTAGGGGCTGGAGAGTTATAGCCATTATTCAGTCATGCAGGGGAGAAAAGGGAAGTAATGCCTCCCTTAATCTCCTCCTCGGATTGTGATTCTAATCATGGGGAAGAGAGCCAGGACTACTCACCGGCTACTCCCTACTGTGAGCAAATGGGGGGGGGGAGGGAGATGAGGCAGAGGAGGCAGGAAATGAGAGAGACCTTGGCTCCCCTCCCTCCACTGAGTGGCCAGAGCAGCTGGTCAGGGGCACAGTGGGAATAGACTGCTCCTCAAAATGGGCTAACATAATTTCCCCTCTCCCCCAGAGAAGTGGGGGAGAAATATTGACTCCGAGTCTTCATTGCTTCTCTTGTCTGGTCCTGGGGCCATATAACTACATACTCAGGGCAGATTGAGAGGTTTTAATCTAGCCCTGAATTTGCACTCAGACATCTTTATTGCTCATGATGGTTTAGAAGGATGGATGGGGCAGAGAGCAAAGCTTGAGTAAATAAAGGCTAGACCTTGCTATAGCAGCAGTTTGAAAAGAAAAAACTTCCTCTCATTTCTAAGTTTAGCAATTTGTTATAGAAGTAACCAATAGAGACTAAACAGGAGATCATGTAATCTAACAGATGAATAGTTATATGTGATTTCACTTCATGACTCCTTTCCTTTCACACTAATTTGTTTTTGTTTGGAAACTGCATCTAATTATTTACAGGTGAGGAACATCTTCCACAATAATAAATGCAAAGGGGAGAATATTCAAAATAAACTGTCTCCATAAACATCTTGACAAGGGTCCAGACCAGGACAATGGAGACAACACTGCATTGCAGGAGATGAAGAACTATTGGTCCCTCTCTTGATGAACCCATGACCTTCTCAGCTGTTTATACTAGCAAGTGGCCTAGCAGTAACCACCATAGAAATGTTAGTGTAATTTTTTACAACTATGCCATCTAACTTTACAGAAGAACAGTGGTGGGGGGAGCAGTGCTGAAAATTCTTGGTGTAGTTTCACCATTCTACTGTGGCTACATCAATTTGAGCAAAATGCAGTTTTTTCAAAAGAAATGAAACATATAAGAATTTACACTTAAAAGCATTTTAAACCCCATTTCCTGTTTGCATCCTGTGTTGCCAAAGTACACACAGTCATCATATGAGAAAAAAAATGCTTATGGTACTGCTGCTACAGGTGACAGTGAACTGAAACACATAGAATATTAACAGGAAAAAGCATAGATTACCTAGGCATGAAACCCATTGAAAATCCCTTTAAAGGAATCTTGCCATTTTCTAGGGAAGAGGGGGGGGGGGGGGATGTCTAATGTTTACTTTTTAAACGGATTGTTAAAATACATAGGATAGGTGTTTGAGTCATTGTTTTTGGTTTACATTGAAACACAAAATCCCTAATTGTAAACAGGGGACGTTAACAAATACTGAACAGACATTTTCTGAATACAATTGTTAGCTAATTGGTTAATCTTCAGTACCAGTCCATAGTTGTGTTCATAATTTCTCTCTTCCCCACCTCCCACCCCTAAAGCCAAGAGACTCCTCTTTCCCAGGCTATTTCACTAAAAGCTCATGCCTCCGTCTTCTTCAAATAACTATGTGTAATCAGGACCTTTTACTTCACAGCTGATTATCAACTGCCTTACAGAGTTACAGCAAGGGCCCATTGCAAGATTACATTTATGGGTATTGTTATGGTTTAGCAGAATATGAATAAAGAAAGTAGTGAAGTAGAAGAATGTAACTAGAAGCCAAACAGATGCCCTGTTCAATATATACAGTTAAAGAGTAGGCCTTCTCTACTAAAAGTTAAAAGATGACAGTCGCTGTTTTATGCAGATATTTCAGCAGATAAGGCTACAAAGCATACACCACTTCTACAGTAAAAGAAGAATTGCTTATGTAACAATGATGAGACAGTCACAAAACCATTCATCCTATCCGACGAGAGAAGATAAGCCCCACCGCAACAAAGAAATGACACACTTGAGGAAGGTGTAAGTTTAATGAAAATGTTTAATTGTCTAAGCCATTATTATCTCTAATACATTTTTCATCTCGGGGCGCAATTCAGAAAAAGAATCCTCAAGACCTTTGTAATGTAAAGAATTATTCCTACTTGACAAATGTGGAATTGAGGCAGAAGAGTTAAGTGTCCTGCACAGGGTCACAGGCATCAATGCTGGACAACTAAACTGTGCCTCCCTTGAGTAAATATCTTCTCGTCAAAGAGTCTGTACAGTTTGGACGATTGGCATTCAACAGTTCAGAGGCTATAAACATGTTACGACACGTGCCAAGACAATAATGCTGACAAACATAGAACTGTTAGGACAAGGGATTTTCCTTCTTCACGTCTGTTGATTTGAGATGGTCCTCCTGGTCTTGCTTCTGTTCCTGTCTCTCCTCCAACATGGTTTGAAGATTCATTTATTCCACAAGATCCCTGATTTTGGCCTCTTGACGAGTCCATTGTGCTACCTACAGTTTACAGGAAGATGATCACCATAAAGTACAGCTACAAAGAGTGCTGACTTTCCCCCCAAGGGTTTCATGAAAAGTCAATTAGAAAGCTGTGGTCCCAGTGTGTGCCCCAGAAAAGCCCAATGCATAGACACTTGAAGAAATAAAGCATCAAGACTATAATTTACTATCATCTTAGTCTGAGTTAAGGTATGAGGAGATTCAAGACACTAAATGTGAGAAGCATAAAATGTAAGTGGAAAGGGGTTGCCACCTGTCAGTGATCTGGGAAAGACGGTGGGGGAGGGAGGGGAGTGGGTAGGGAAGAGAAAGAGAGGGAGAGAGAGAGAGAGAGAGAGAAAGGTCACAACTAAACTGAATTTCTCATCTTTCCAACTTTTCTTCACCCAGCAACAATTCTTCTTCCTACTACACTTTAACTTGAACCACGTCTTTCTTCCTCCTCAGCAACTTTTGCAGCGGAAAAAACAGTGCTGGTGCTCAGTTTACCAGTCACAATTATATCCCAGTTATATAGTATATGTTGTATTCTATAACAATATCATGCATACTGCCATAAGAATGTATATGCTAATAGAATATTCTTATAAGCATATACATTCTGTACCACAAAGATCATTTATTTCAACACTGCTACCTTTTACAAGCACTGCAGGCACTTAATGTATTAGGAATTGACACATTAGGACCACCTTTATAGGAGAAATATTTTTTATAAATTAAGAACAGTGAAAATATTTTCCCCTGAAGCAGATTAATATGTCAATGTATACTTCAAAGTGACAGAATAGCCCTTATCGTTCTTTACATTCACTGTTTGTGAAAGGTACTAGCTTGACAGATCTGGAGATTGAAATCCTCCATTCAGCCACAGTGCATTCTCTGTCCCAGAAATGTACCTCAACCTTGACATGGTATGACCACTTCTATGGCTGAGAGGGGAGTTAACTCTCCAGGTCTAACTCAATTCTTGACTTTTCTGCTGAAACTTTCAAGAAGGGGGCCCAATTCCTGTCAATTTATGTAGACACCCAGGTGCCATAAAACAGTAATGCCTTTGTCACTAATGACCTGGGATGCATATAAACTAGTGACCTAAAAAGTGGTTCTGTATCCATTTACCAGCCACCTTTCTGAGTTGTTGTTTTTTAAATAGTGCATACATTTGCTGTTCTTTTTCTTCGCAGAACGATCCCCTCTGCTAAAAGCTGCTTTCCTGTTTCTTCAAACAATTTTTCCGGCTCAATTTTTCCTTCTTTTTGCAGTTCATAGAATTTCTCAACAAACCTAGAATTCAAGATGTTTGTTACTTACCAAACAGTAACAAAACATTTTATTCCATTAATTAAACAAACTGAAGACCGAATTCTAACTTAATTCTAACATGGAGCTTACCTCTGGCAGGTGGATTTAAAGTTTAATTGTGACAGTTCAAAGGCTTTTGGATCATTCCCATATGCTTCATAAAATGTCCTATTCAATAAAATAAACACAGTTTGAATTTCTCATTAATCCGTGTATAGGTGATAAGTTCTGACAGAGAAGTTAATGAACTTGTAAAGCCAGAGAACAGTTAGTTTCGGATAGAACAAAGATGATTTCCCTAACTACTCTTCCCACTCACTATATTTTACATTTACATACTGTTTTTCATTCAAGTATCTCAAAAGTACTTTAACACGCACTTTTTAAACCATTCTACACACCTGTAAGGCACAGAAATATTATCACTTTTTAAAAAGATGGGTTAACTGAAGCACAGAAAGGTAAAATGACTTGCCAACGGTCACGCAACAAATTAATAACCATGACAGGGATAGAACCATGGCCCTTGCTCCCAGTAACCTGTTATAAACAAGAACCTGTGGCCACTGATACTCAGAATAAATGCAACTATACTAGTTCTTGAACACTGAACTGTTACAAGCATTCTGTTGACACAAAGCGCTTCACAAGAGCTCCAGGTGGTTGAAGTGGTGCTGTAGATGCCTGTTTCCCACTGTAAACCAGCCTTGATCTAAAGTGATGGATTTCAGGTCTACTTCAGTGATTATAAACACATACACAAGACTGAAGGATCATGGGCAACAATTTCCCTATTGTACAAATGAACAGCTAAGCACATAAGAGTTAATTAAATATCCCAGAGGTAAACAATGATTAAAGAGCAGTTGTATTTTTCTCCTAATCTATCATTTTAAACATGAAAGAGACACTTTTAAAAATTCTAAACAAATAAATAAGTTACACACAGGAGCAATGGCTCTAGTAAGATGTGACAGCTAGGTACATCTGCTGGACAGCTGTTAGTGCCACCCTCTGCAGTGTACTGCAAATTTCAAAGGGAAACTGAAACCTCTCCTGCGTGTTTCAGGACATAGATCAGAACTCACGGACACTCTGAGTGGAATATGACAATCTTCAGAAGTTTGAGAGCCGGGGCTCGCATGCTGGAGCTTGGAGTTTCAGCCCCGCAGGAGGCACCTGCCCCACTCCTGCTGAAGCCCCAAGGCCCAGCAGGCACGCCCCATGTGGCTGAAGTCCCGAGACCCTCCTCCCCACTGGGCAGAAGTCCCTACCCCACCACAATGCAGAGGTCCCGAGCTTCTTCCCCCACACTCCCAGTAGGTGAAGAATGGGAGGAGAGTGTGGGGGTCTCCACGAGTCGCACTTTAACTGTAAAAGAGCTGCATGAGCCATGGTTTGGCCACCCCCGGTGTAGATACTACTGTGATTGTACTACAGGAAAACTTGAAAGAGATGGAAGGCTACGGCACAACTCACGCTCGGATCTCATCCTCTTGGTACAGAATGGGAGGGATGACATCCTTCACTTTGCCATAACGCTGACCGGGCTCCCGGTAGACGGGCTCCCTCAGCGGAGGGAAAGTGGCATACACATCAAACCACAAGGGCTTCTGAGCCTCAGCCAGCACCCTGGAACGCAGCAGATCCCGTGTCCTGGGAGAGAGATGCAGAGGGAGCAGAAAGAACATGAGCTGGGAACAAGGTGAAAATCAGGCCCGCTGAAAGACCCAAGAGAGAAGGGACACAGCCTGCCCATAGGAACCTGCACTGCACTGGGCAGTGCCGGGGCACCTGCCCTCCTATAGCCCCTACTGACACACACAGTACCCCCCCACACACACACAATATTGCCCTCCCCCACACACACACAATCTCCCCCCATCCCCACCACGCTATCCCCTCTTCCCTTGCACACACATCAGTTTCAGGGGCACCTGCCCTCCTATAGCCCCTCCCGACACACACAGTACCCCCCCCAGAGACACTACACACACACTATTCCCCCCCTTCCCACACACACACACACACACACATCAGTTTCAGGGGGCACCTCCCCGACCCTAAAAGACCCCCCCCCCGAGGGAACAGCACCTTTCCCCACACGGGGGAGGGAGGTGGAGCCCGCCAACAGGGGCCCCGCAGGCCTGGCAGCGGGGCAGGGAAGAACCTGCCCTCTCACACCCCAGGCAGTTGGAACCCGCTCGTAGAAGCCCTCAGGGAACGTCCCCAGCCCCGCCCCCGGTGACCCCGTACCGGGTGAACACAGTCCCCAGCTTCTCCAGCCGGCTCCCCGCCATGCTGCCTCCCCACGTCCGCCCTAGGCCGCCCCTAGCAACCGCGGCTCCTAACAACCGCCTCCCCGCCAGCAAGCCCCGGCCCGCCCTTTCACCCGGAAGCGGAAGTGAGCGGCCGGCCGGATGACCGAGCTGGTGCCAGGCCCATACAGCCTATGGCCGAGTGGATTCCCGAGACGGCTCCAGGAGCCAGGTAGAGGCAGCCGATGGCCGAGCAGAGCCCGAGGCGGATTAATGAGCCAGGCAGAAGCAGCCAATGCCAGAGTCTTGCTGGGGGAATTCCACGAGCTCCCCCAACCGATGGGGTCTGGATGGGGAGGCTGCTGCGATCCCTTATTTAAAGAGACAGCCCCAGGTCTGAGGCACCCCCATGCCGTGGCAGGCTGTCACCCAGGCACCCACACCCCTGCACGGGCATGGCCCCCAAGCTTGTGCTGCTGCCCCCTGTGCTCTGGGCATGGAGGCGCTGAGCCTGCAGGGCGCCCACCCGCCTCGTGCCCTGTGGGGCACAGGGTTGCGTTATGGTTGGACGTATTCCTAGAGCCTGAGGTTTCATCACACGACGTCATCTTTAATTAAAGATTCAGCCTTAATTCCTGGAGAGTCCAGGGCAATCCTGGAGGGTTGGCAACCCTAGCAGTGCATTGACATGCCACAAAAACACCTCCCGGCCAAACCCAGAGGCCGGCAGGACCCAGGCACAGCTCCCGTGGATGCCATGTGGCATTTGGGGATGGTCATAGGGGCCAGCCCCTTCTGCTTCCCCAGGAAATCTCCTCACTCAGATGCCAACCCTCTTTTAAATGATCCCAACTGAGCAGAAGCCCATTTGATATGGGAAGATTTCTGCTCCTTAACACGATTTCAGATCCTATGCACGTGCCTAGACACAATTTCTGATCCTATGCGCACAGGATTTCGGAGCCTGCACACACAAGCTCTTTAAACTAATCCCTTCATCAGAGCAGGCTCAAACTCTGGGCAGAAAGATCAGCTGGAGCATGGAGGATTACTGAGTAGTAACAGAAAGGATGGAGGGCAGTTGGACGTTCCCTGGGGGCTTCTACGAGCGGGTTCCAACTGCCATTGTAAAAGGACTGGGCTGCTCTCAGAAAAGATGATCCCTAATTCTGGCTAAGCTGAATTCAGTGTAGGAACCCAAGGGAAGACATGATAGAGTCTGTGCTGACCTGGCAGCAGAATGGCCTCATGTGCAAAGTAGAATAGCTCCAGAAGGAGCAGCTCCGATTAGCTGGAGCTAGTGGTCACATTGTCCCACAACATATCCCTATGCTCCCTGCATGCCACTATACTGAGGGCAGCAAGGGGTCTGACACAGGGCTGTTTTGGAACCCTTGTGAACAGGGATATTCTCAAGAGGAGCTCTGCCAGCTTTGCAGCCCCTCTACATATGGGCTGATACGATTTCATGGGACTGGAGAACTCGTGAAGCTTTTACTCTGAGGTTGCAGGTTCAAATCCAGCTCAGCATGACAGGAACAGAAAATTCCTGTCATTTGAGGGGCCATTGTGAAATGAGTTGGCAGTCTTATGCTAAAAGCAACAGAGAGTCCCGGGGCACCTTTAAGACTAACAGATGTATTGGAGCATAAGCTTTCGTGGGTAAATGCATCCGACGAAGTGGGCATTCACCCACGAAAGCTTATGTTCTAATACATCTGTTAGTCTTAAAGGTGCCACAGAACTCGCTGTTGCTTTTTACAGATCCAGACTAATACGGCTACCCCTCTGATACTAGTCTTATGCTAGTTCCTAGCAGCCAGGTATCTACATCATAAAACTTCCACCCAATCATTTTTAATTGGCAACTTTTTGGGCACCCTCAGAAAAGAAGCCATAGATGGAATGGGCTTAACACCCTTCCTCCTCCTCCTCCTCATTCCCCCCAGGGTGGTTCCTCCACATCACATGCCTAGGGGGCCATTATGGGGGAAGTTCACAGCATTGTTGCCTACGCACTACCATATTCCTAAGGAGAATATTTCATTCTCAGTACCATCAGGGCAGCAACTTTCACATACACTCAAATCAAAACATCAAAAAATATATAAAGCCTCGAAGGCCCAATACTGAAATATTTATAAAGGCAAGGGCTCAAATACTATGCCAGTCACACACATAGAAAAGGACATGGGAGGACAAATGCAATCAGCACTACTAGGACTGCATGTATTAAGTGGGAATTTCTCTAGCAGTCTAAAAATAGCCCGACTGTGGCTCGTTGCTCAGTCAACGTTGTGATTTGTTTCTAATTACATTTTGCGCTATGATTAAACATCCCGAAATATCGCCGGCAGGGAATATAATTTCAGTCGCACCTTGCCTTGCCTTGATCACCCTTCCATTCCACAAAAAGATCTTTAATATCTAAACAGTGTCTTTAATTTGGGGGGGGGGGGAGGAAGTGACTCCCTTGGCTATTACAACACTGTCTTTGAGAACCAAGCATTGTGTGCTGCAAATAAATCATTCTTACAAAGTAGGGCGATTTCTTTGGCAATGGCAATTCATTCAGTGAGGAACCCAGGCACAGTCATAGGAATGACTGAACATTACACTAAGTGTTGCACTATTCCAGTATGTTATCTATTGCCAGCAATGCCTGGTAACTGCCATTTCCTTAGGCTATTCAGCTTGTCCCCTGAATGCTTGATGGTTAAAAGAGGATATGTCAAAGGAAATCAAATGCGGCAAATTTTCAGAGGCCCAGCCCCTAAAGTTGCACTTGTGATTTTTCACACACACTTGAATCTGCATGAGAAACAGGGAGAGATGGATTGTTTGCAATCACAAAATTAGCAGCACCAGGTATGTCAAAATTTAGAAGTGAAAATGGGTTGGTGCAATTTTTAGTCCCTGCACCGAGATGGGTGCAGATACAGCCATAAGCCCGTAGGGAGCTCCACTGATTTCAGAGTTCGGCTGACGCTGAACACTTTGAATAATCTCATCCTCCATTTTATGGCCTCATTTTCAAAAAGGGCTGAGCGCCCGATGTTCAACACTTGAAATCAATGCAAGCTCCTGGGTGGGTAGCATGACCGATATTGCAATCCCATGCGATAGCTTTGTACAATAGTTAGTTATGAATGGTTTATGTATGATTGTGTTCTACTCCATCGGGAGGGTTATCAAGCTGCTACAGGAACAAAAAAACAGAGGGGGTTGATGAAGGGGAGTCACTGAGAACTCTAGAGAGATACCGCCTCCAGACTGGTCTGCATATACTGTTTCAAGGTGGGTTTTCCAGAGACTAGGAGACAAAGAAAAGGGCTTTTGGTATAAAAGGATGAGCTTGAAGTGACACAGGGTCTTCTTTTTGATCCAGCAAACAGACAAGACCTTCTGTCCAAGGGCCCCAACCCTTGCAAAAGGGTTGGGAAGACTTTGGCCTACTAGGACTCCATAAGCTGATGGGTAATTCCTGGCATGTGTAGTGTGTGAGTAATTCTGTGTATTGTTTTCATTATGGTTTCTCTGAAATGCTTTTACCTTAGGAATAAAGATGCTTGCTTAGAAAGAGCTGGGTGGTAACTTGTAACTGCTGGCAGTATGCTGTTCATAGCCCTGGGGGAGAAAGCAAAGCCTTTAGGCACACTGGCTTGCTGAGGATATTACAGTGTAAGGCAGAGGGCTGTGCAGCCTTAAAAACCCCAGCCAGAGGGGAGTGGGACAAGGGTCCCTACCTAGAGACAGGTGATGGCTAGAAACCTGAGACCAGACTGGGCACTCCTGGAGTGGACCATGGAGGCAGGGGATAGAGGTGCAGTTACCCTTACACCATGACAGGCAGCTCAGGCCACTTATTTGGATGCCTAAATATAGAGTTAGGCTCATACTTCCAAAACTCTTGGCCTTAAGAACTATTGTCAGTGAAGATAATGAAGTGTCTGGGTCTAGAATGTTGATAGCAAAATCCCAGACTTGAAGCCAACAGTCGTAACCACATTACACCCACCAAACACATGTAAAAATGTAGCAAGGCCTGTTGGACACACCTCGTTTATGATTGATTTGTTTAATCTGTTTTGCCTTAGCCTGGTCAGACTCCTATCTCAGCTGGTGGATGATGAAGGACATCCGAGCTGAGGGGCAGGTACGATCCTGGGAAGAGGGACAGCCGTATAATTTTTATCTATTTCTTTCAAAAGGATGAGAGAGTGAATGAACAGTAACTGTGACAGGCACTAAATTTTTCCCTTAGGAAGAAAGCACATCTGAGTGCTCGAGAGTA
This sequence comes from Malaclemys terrapin pileata, assembly GCF_027887155.1. Taxonomy (NCBI): domain Eukaryota; kingdom Metazoa; phylum Chordata; order Testudines; family Emydidae; genus Malaclemys; species Malaclemys terrapin. Next base: position 8,534,057 of record NC_071522.1, on the reverse strand, counting down.
CAGCATCCATATGTCTGGTAACTTACACAAATTAAAGTCCTTAAGCTCATACCATATGCCTAAGAATAAAGCCCAGATGGCTTCAGAATCATGTAGCCTTGCTGAGGCTGCAGCTCACTTCTTCCTGCTCTCTCACTTCACACTCCCCCCCTCCAAATAATACTTTGCATGTACCCTAGCTACATGGTTCCCTCCATATGAGGGTCTCAGTGCACTCAGCTATGTGTTTGTTAATACTTACCCTGTCCTAGGACACCGGTAAGTCCATTACAGAGAGGGAAACTGAGGCCTGGAGAGGGTAAATAACTGAATCAGAGGCTCCAGCGTAGCCAGAGGCTGTTCTGGTCTTTGTTGCATTATAGAGGTGAGACCTACGGAGTCAGAGAGTCATTGGTACGAAAGGCCAGAAGGGACCATTATGTCCACAAAGGCCCGCCTACTTCACTGCTAGGATCAAGCTAGAGTAGCACATACAAGGACCTGTGTATTCTACAGGCCACACCTCTGTTATTACAGTTGAGGACAGTTGTTCAATGCTCCAGTTTAAGGACAACTTTGGACAACGGTTAAGCCTGGGGATCTAAACTAAAAGGCCAGGTTCTCGGTTGCTCTGCAGCTTGCGTGGTCACTTACCCTTGTGCGAAGAGGGTGAGAAAGGATATCAAATAGTAGCATTTCACACACTCTTTGCACATGTACAAAATAACCACCCCAGGGGCTAGTCCACAGAGAATCAGGCCTGGCTGTTAGGGGGTATTTTCTTCAGGACAGGTGGTACCTTATGTTTCCACCATGTGGCAGCAGATGTAATGTTTAACCTGTCAGATACTGGCTCACCCAGCCTGATTTTCTTATTTTAATTTTATTTTATTTCATTTATGGATTTCACAGCAACACCAAGGTTATCTGCTGTGCATAAATAACCTTCTCACTGTTACAGTATTTCCATGAACCTGACTTCCAAGAAACAGAGATCAAGAAGTAATCTGTATTTATTAGCTACATTCCTCTGTTCCCCTCTAATTATGGATCGGTCAATGTGAAAAATACACATGCTAATTTCAGACACAAGACATTCAATCCATCTTCAAATATTATAAACACAAGAGGCAATAAATCTACCTTAGAGATTGTCCTCAAGCAACAAAATTTGGATCCCGATCCAAAACCGCCTTCGTGTTTAGAGTGATTTGGATGCAGAGTTTTAATTGGGGACCATTTTATCATCTCACTTCATTCTTGGCAGAGGAACAAACTTCCCCCATTAGAGACAGAGAATTAAAAAGGAAACTACAGCTTGCTGTCCAGGACTGCATTCATGGCCACACTAAGGAGTTAGCAGGCACTAACCCTTTAAACTCATTTGCAAAGCTCCAGTTTCCCATTATTTATAACTGCAGTGTTGGTGGGTTAATGATGAAAATTACTTGCTGCAATTGGAAGTTTGCCTTCACTTTTTCAGCTGAAGCTTTCAGATTTTCAGCCTCTCATGCTTTTTACAATTAAGGTCATAACAAATACTTTGTCTAGCACTTTGCATCCAAGGATCTAAAAGCACTTTCTCGGGAAGGCGGCTTCACAACTCACTGGTGAGTTCAGGGACCTTTATTTTAGCAGCTGTACAGAGGGAAAACCCAGGCAGAGAGACAAGAAGTGATCTGGGCATGGCCATACAGCCAGTCAGTAGCAGAACCAAGACCCCCTGTTGTAGAGGCCTCGGCTCTATCCACAGCTCCAAGCCTTGGAAGTTCTTTCGAGCAGTAATAAACTCTGAACTAATAACAGCAACTGTCTTTAGATACAAAACATTTAGGTGAATCTTACACACACGATCTGCACTGGCTGCCTGTTGGTTTACAGACTGAACTTAAGGGTGTTGCTTTGGAGACGGCCTTTGCTCCTCCTAAGTTTTTGGGCAGAGCATTCACTGCAAGGGGCCCTCAGTTTTGGCATCTGCTTCTCCCTGCTGCTCCAAAATACTGCTGGGCTGGTGGCTTTGAGAGTAGGCTGCAAGGCAGGTCTGTTTGCATGGGCTGCTATACAAGTTGGGGTTAAGTCTCCAATGGGGAGAGAAGCTGGGAGTTGAATTCTGCTGGCTGGCTGGGCAGGGGCACCAAAAGGCTTGGATTTTCTGTAGCAATCCAAAGGACAATAAGCAGAAGGATCAGTTCTCGCAGCCCACTGTGGAGAATTAGTTAATGTTCTTTAAAGCTGGAGGTTTGGGTACAATCCTGGCCCCACACTATTGATTTCAGTGGAGCCAGAATTTCACCCCACAATGTGCCACTGTACAGCTCAAGAGACTGCAAACCTCTCCATCAGCAGTTAGGGTGCATCCCTGCCAGTGACTGAAAGCTCAACTGTTGTGCAGGGGCTGGTGTGAAATGAGTGGGTGCCTCAAGACTACTTTCTAGAGGACAAGTCACATCATAAAACAGCAACATATTAAAAACTGACCCCCTTACTGCTCTGTAGGTAGAATATCCAGGCAATGGAAACTGCATCACCATCTCCCTTCCTAGAGAAGCTTGCCCTGTCTCCCTCCATCCATGGGGTCCTTGCTGCGTGGCTGCAGTCTTAGCTAAAGGCCTGTCCAAAAATAAATAATCATCCTTGTGCAATTCACGGATTGGCCACTGCAAGGCAACAGAATCCCAGTCCTGGTGAGGAACCAACATCTTTAACAGCAAAGGGAGGTGGGGAGGGCTAACACAAATGGAAATCAGCAGAGCACCCAGCTGTAGTTCAGGGAAATGAAGGCAAGGTCAGAGGAGGCAAACAGGATAATACACCATGGAAGGCAAGAGCAGGAACATAAGAACGGCCCTACTAAGTCAGACCAATGGTCCATCTAGCCCAGCATCCTGTCTTCTGACAGTAGGCAATGCCAGGTGCTTCAGAGGAAATTAACAGAGAGCTCTGTTAGGAGAGTGCTCTCAACCCATGGTCCCCTCTGCAAGTGCTAATCCATGCTTGTGTTGGGGGAACTCAAACACTGGCTTAAAGCACCTCTCAGGCTGATAATTCTCCCCTAGTTACAAAAGCAGAATGATCCAGTGACTGGTTGAGTCTATCTAGTACCTGTATGGTCCTATCACTGTGGTATCCAAGTGCCAGTATCACTCAGGAAGGGAGCTCAGGGCTCCTAACTAATTGGCTACAGTTAAGTCTGGAGCAGTCTATTTATCCTGCACCTTAAATACAAGAGCATCCTTCCAGAGCAAGAATAAGAGGCTAGTGTTGTCTTAAAGGCCAGTGAACGCTAATAAGTCAGCATTAAAGCCTGCAGCGGTGTGCCAATGCACCTACTGTATTGCGGCCTGCAATGGCTGACTTAAAAAGATGCATATGAAGGCATGAAAAGTAAGAGCAATGTCTGCCTCTCTACTCATCCCAAAAACAATCCATCAAAGATGCAGCATTGATTTAGGCCTTCTGAACAGAGGCCAAACTGTGAAAAGTTGTCAAGTTCAGAATCAGACAGCCTCATAACGTTAGATTCATTTTTTCTCATCATGTGTTTGGTTCTGGCCATTCATTCGTCATCTTTATAGGCGCACTTATCTGATTACCTGAGCCAGGCAAAAATCTTCCTCAACAAAGTGGGCCAGAACCTCAACTGCTGTATAGCAGCAAAGCTCCATTGATACGCTATGTTGATTTACATACGCCAGTTGAAGATCTGGCCCCTGTAATCACAACTCGCCTGATTTCAGGCTTTATCCCAAACTTGACACAGATCAGAACTGTGCAACTTACAGGCATTCCTAGGCCCAGTTTTGAGCAATGTGGCAAATTTATGGCAAAGCACCAGAATCATGGTGGATTTGCACAACAGCATTGCCAAAACTGTCTGTTTTGCCCAGATTCCACTTCAAAATTTTAGGAGATGTTAGGTGTCAGAACTCAAAGCACACACTGGGAAAAGGCGAAGATGCTGCCACTGACTCTGAGGAAGTGAGATTCACAAGCTCCACCTCGCTTTAAATTGTCTACTTCAATAACTTTTCGCATTTTGAGACATACTGATCCAGCCAGCCAGCCAGCGAGTGGAAATATGTGGTGTTGAAAATTAAGAACACATATTTCAGTAATAATACCTTATAATAAATGTATTCCCTTCCCACAAGAAGACAATGTGAAGGAGCCTGAATGTACGTTTGACAGACATGGAGGAGTTGGTGTATTCCAGACAACGAAACAGTTTAAAGAAACTGCACGCACTTCATCCCGAGAGACTTCTTCTTTTCAGCATTACGTGGGTAACACCATATTTTTGATAAAATGCAGTTCCACATTAATATAGCTGACTGTAGATGTGCTGTGAGCTTACACACACACACACACACACACATCTGATGTCACAACTGTCCCTGAGCAGCCTGGGTGAGCAATTCTTGTTCATAAATAAAGCCCAGCTACAGAAGATCTGATATTGATTTCACTGGCTAAGAGTTCCATCTAATGCCCACTGAACTCAATGGAATGACTTGCATTGGATCAAGTCTTAAATGCCTACATATGTCAGAGGAAAGGGTGTGGATGGTACATGCCCTATATACTAGAATGCAACTGCCAGGATCACTCATTTACTAGGGAAATCATTCCTTAAAGTCAATGGGCCTGCCTGACTCTTACCCCAGCCTGTGCAAAACTCATGTAGATGGGCTTTGCACAGAGCCAGGGTGTGATGCTGCCTGCCAGGCTGTGATGAACGATCAGACACATAAAGCCCCCTCACTAACCTCTAAATCCTGCCTTAGAATCTTTGGTCCAAGCGAGGGTTGCACTGGTAACTTGCTAGAAGCTTGAAGTAGGTCGATGCATGTTTGATATGGAGGGGCTGCCCACAGAAGGAACAGGTCTCAGGACATGTTGCTTCCTCTTGATCCTGCAGTCACTGCCAGAAGCTCCCCTCCATACCAAAGACGGAGACAGATATATTGCAGGACTTGACAGCGGGCAGTTGGGTCAGAGGCTACACTTGTTTGATTCAGAATTCCTCAAGCTCTTTCCCCCTCATAATAAAGCTTCAAAATTTTCTTCTTGATCCATGATCTGAGCCCCGTCACAAAAGGTGTTCTTGAGTCATGACAAGTCCGTGACTACCACAACTAACATTAGCTCTCCCTGCACCAATCTGCTGCTCCTGCAAGGTCAAGTGGCAAAGCATTCTGAGTCTTTCTGGAGGAGGAAGAGGATGGAGAGCTGCTTATGACAGGGATCACATTTCCAGGAAAAGCTTTCCTTGGGTTTATGAGTCTCCTGTACTGTAAAAAGGGGTGATTTTGAGTCAAAATTTCATGTTAAAGTTTATAAACCCCCCCCAGCCCCCATTAGCTGCCCAGGCATTCAATTTAGGACCGGATGAAAAAATTTCCATCTAAGCCTTTTTATTTTTAAACAGAGAATTGGATTTTCAATAAAATAAAGCAGTGGTTCTCAACCCACGGCTCATTCAGCACACAGCTGCAGCTGTGACATCCTCAGGGCCATACAGGTAGTATATATATTGGGTGGATGCGGCCCACATAATACACAGAGAGCTGCATATGCAGCCCACAATGGTAAATAGGTTGAGAACCACTGAAATAAAGTTTTACATGAAAAGCATCTGGTTTTTGTGGACATTTTTTTTTTTCAGATGTTCAATTTAAAAAAAAAATGAAATATTTCAGTTTGGATAGATTACCTCAGTGCCTCTTGGGAGTTGTAATGTTGTTACTTCGTGTCCCTGATTTTCTATGGGCCAGGCTTCCCAGACAGACTACATCTCCCATGATGCACCACAGCCAGGGATGGCCAGGATGCACTGCTTCTGGTCTCCATGAGGCGAAACTGTGGTGCATCATGGGAGTTATAGTCTAAGAATTTCAGTGGGGGCAGGAAAAAGCCATTTGCTGACCAACTGTAGTTCAGATCACTTTGACAAGAGCTTGTTGGAGCTCTGCTATGGCAGTTGGGCTGTTCAGAGAAGTCTTCCTTCCTGTTTCTTTGGAGCCACCTACTGGATTGTGCACTACACAGTCATCACGAATGAGGCAATAAGATCCCTCACTTAGAAAAGCTACTCTTTCGGTAACAGATGAGCCATTGAGAGCAGTGTCCAGAACTGAGATGAAAGAAAAATGTGTTTAATTCGATTCTCAGTTTCACATTTTTTTTTCATGCCTGTAAAAAATCAAAAGCAAAGAAAACCAAGGCATTAAGAGTACGACATGACTTTATTATATGAATTACTATTAAACATCTTTAAGAAAAAAATACTTATAGAAATAAGTTCTAAAATAGCAACACTCACAAACGTCACAAGTCTTTTTTGGTTTTTAAACCATTTTGTATAGAAGCGATACAAACATCACTGAGTATTGTACATTTTTCTAGAAGAAATGCATTTCAGCTGTCAAGCCTGTCTTTGTGGCCTTTCCACTTGTTAGACCTGAATTTTTAAAAAGGAAAACAAAAAAAAAATCACCCTTTCTCCTCCATTACAATGGTATTTGGCGCCCCCGGGACATTTGGAAATGGCTACAGGGTTACATCATTCAGAACGACTGCGTCACGACTAGGATCTAAAGGTGCATTGTTAGAACACATTAGCTAGCACGTCCTAAAAGACCTGCATAGGCAAGGCAGTGTATTCTGTTAACACATGCTAAATTATGCAAGTTAACATATACACTGCCTTGTCTACACTAGACATTTAGTAGCTAGCACTTGTTAGCTACCACATGATAACACCACATCTACCTTTAGATCCTAGTCTAAACAAAGCCAGAAAGATGTGAAACCCCCCCCTCCGCATATCAAATGCAGTTCAAGGAAGTCCTGTAACAATATTATTCTCCTTCCATTCACTACAATGCTAAGTTTCTAAAAACCACCAAATACTCTTTACTCTGTCTGGCTTTTTATATGCCTACAATGTGGGTCAGGGGAGTGTCACATCTCAGTATGGGCTCTGTCCTGGGGGGGGAGGGTGGGTTCTGAGCACTCAAACCTCCAACTGACTTTGAAGAGAGTAGAGCAGTGGTTCTCAACCTTACAGATCCCTAAACAATTTTGAATGGAGGTGCAGACCCCTTTGGAAATCTATTGTGTGTATATATAGTTTTCAGTCTAAGTCTTTCGCGGACCCCTTAGACACAGTCTGAAGACCCGACCACAGGTTGAGAACCACTGGAATAGAGGGTGCTCAGCACCTCACAGATGTGTTCAGTACATCTCCAGATTGGCCCTAATAGAACAATGTGGCAACAAGCCGCCTCTGGGCTAGTCTCCAGCTGTGCCGCAGCTGTGCCCCTGCAGGCTTTTAAGTGTAGATATAGCCTGAGATTGCATTAAGATGACGACCTTGGGGAGCTATGTTAACTAACACGATGTCTTAGAAGTCAGCATAGAGAGGTAGAAGTTGTGCTAGGCATTGTGTCAGCTGGCCGTGGTTAACCCTATGGTTCTAGTCGGATTTACCCATGACTAGATGATGAAATGTTAAGCACACCTTGTCCTTGTCTATAGTGACTGTTAACACATTGTTAGTTAACATGACTCCATAAGGTTGTGCTATAACAACCTGATTTCTAGAGAGAGACCAAGGAGTAAAAGATTTCAATAAGCCTAGCACTAATTTAGCAGCAGGGCAGCTGCTGACATACAACACGTGTGTCCTCAGGGACAGGTGCATTTGTATTTTTCCCCTCTCCTCCCAATCCACAAAGCACTTCCTGGAGACCAAGAGGTCTTATAAAAATAAGTTTCTGCTGGGACAGGCAGCAGTTTCCTACCAGCAGGAGTCTGAGCTTCTGTTTGTTCGGCCACTGGTGCCTTTTTGCATTCATGGAAACTTATCTCAAAGTTAAGCCCTCAGTAGCCAAGAGGAGTTGGAACTTTTACAAGCTGATCTGATTCCAAGCTTGATTTTCTTCCAAATATGCAGAGCTGCTTTAGAAGAGGGAGAAACAGCCAAGCACTTATTAAAGTAGGAGCCAACTGAGGATAGGAAAAGGGGGGTGAGGGAGAAACAGACCTTCCAATTCTAAGGCTGGGGATAAAAGTCCCTCCTCCTCCAAAAGCCCCTCTGTTTCCAGTGGTAGTGCTCCAGCTTCACCCTTAGCAACCAATACGTATGTACATGTACACACACACACACACACACACACACTTGGGGCCTTACCCTGAGTGATGCTGAGCAATATAGCGCCCACTGACTTCAAAGGGGCCAGTGGGTGCCTGGCAGCTCTCAATATCAGGCCCTTAGTCGCTTCCTTTCTCTGAACAGCCTCGAAAGCATATTCCAGGAACCTCATATCCTGCGTGCTGCAGAAGCTTCCAAGCCACTGAATTCTTGTCTGAGCACGGATGACCTCACTTGAAACTGTTCTAGTCCCTGGAGCAGGCAAATTTCTCCTGCCACTCAGGAGGTTTTACCAAAAGACTCATTGATGCTCCTCTCCCTTTTATTTTTTTAAAGGAACAGACACCAAAAACAGGCTCTGGGTGGGGATGGGGGGGATTTGAGTCTTTAGAGGATCTTTAGTGTTTGAGAACCTCAAAAGTTGCTGGGATCCCAAGGCATGGCTGCTGTCCACATCCCGATTCAAGCCTGCATGCACTTGCCCACTGTACTGTTCGGGGTTTGTAGCAGCTCATGTTCTCACTGGGAGGTCGTGGGCACTATAGCGACAGTTGAGGTGTTAGTGTAGTATCCAAATCACGTTCTGCCAGGAGGACGTGTCACTTCAGCAATAGACACATGGACCCTTTCATCAGGAACCTCTTGAAACTCCATGCCACACAGACTCAAAGTCCTTCTGCACTGAAAGGAAGCGCTGTGTGTGCCTGAATCCACTCTTGCTCATCCCTACTAGTTCTGAACAGTGTATCAAATTACTCAGGCCCAGACGAGGAAACCCACCACTGCCTTCGTGTTTCCATTGAGTAGCTTGATTGAATGCCAGGTGCATGGAACAAGAGCCTCATGCTCAGCAACTTTTAAAAAGAATCAGTCTTGGCACACGCTTCAAAGGCATACAGATTCTCCAGCAGATTTTGAAAGGAGCCTGTCAGGGAGTTTAAGCCTGCAATGTGGGCTTTTGTTACAAAGCCTAATAGAAAGGCAATGAAAACAGGTTTTTGTTGGACTGATTGCTTGGATCGGTGCGTCTTCCTGCTGCTTTTGCAACCCAAACGTTGCAGCGCTTGTGCTATTGCATGGGACCCAGAAAGTGAGACGGACTAGTCTATTCTCTCTGCCCAAGCTGAGAAGTAAATAGACAGTATTGATGCAGAAAAGAAAAATTGCTTGGGGGGAGTTATTTCAGTTATTGACACTGCTGTTAGTAGCATAGGGAAGGAATTCATTTTCAATTATTTTTTTTAGCCTGACAGTGTCCATTTCAATTCCAGTGATTTGAGCATTACTTTTAATCTCTACAATGTTCCAACAGATTCCAAGCGCTCTCCTGGAGGAGGGATGTCATCCTCACATTGATCGGCGAGCTCTGAACCAATCTCCTCTTCATTTCAGGTTATGAGAACTGCTCTCAGGTCTGTGCCCATAGCCCATGTGGGCTCAGCTAGAGAAAACCCACTCATGTCTCAACTTGAGGCCAAATTCTGATCCCCCTGAAGTCAACTGTGAGACTCACATTAAGCAGGATTTAGCCTATGATGTGCAAACTCAGAGGTGAATCAAATAAGGCCCCCATCTACAATCCCCTCCCATCTAATCTGGTAAGTGTTTCTACACCGCCAAAACTCATTGCCTGCTACATAGGGAGCAGCCAACTGTCATGAACAATCCAAATGAGAACCCGTGGGATATGTTCTAATTCAGAGATCAGCAGTGAGAACTAAACAGCTTTGAAATTCAGCCTTCCCCTACCCCCCATTCCTGCTCTGTAAAGGTACCATAATATCACAAGAGCAGCAGCACAAAGCTAGAGAAAGTGGTACATTGGAGGAGAAACTGGCCCCAGCTTGGTGTCTAGTTCAAGGCATTTTTATCAATGCCTGAGGCAAAGGTTTAATTCAATGTGAGATGCCCAGGAGAAGGCCGTTTCTTTTTAAAAAGACAATTTATATTATCCTGCCTATTACCTGATCTGGATCCTGGCTTATTAACTCTTAGTAACAATAACAATAAACAACATTTTTCAGGTCTTTTTTTATGTGCGTAAAGTTACATCAGATTGCTACAGTGATATGTTTAAAAATGGGCAAGCCAGAGCCCAGCTGTTCAATGTATTGTTATTATTGTTTTTAATTCATATCCAAACCATGTTTATATCAAAGAGGGTGGGGGATAGGCCATTATTCCCACAAGCTTGAAATCCGTTATCTTCACTGCAGTTACTGAGAAAAATTCAGATCAGCTGCTGATTTTTGGCTGGATTTGCTGGATAGGAAAGAGGTGTTTTCAAACCCGCTGGGAAGAGAAAATTGTGCCTCACTTTAATACTTGTACTTCAGAAGAGGATGATAGTGGGGGGAGCCAAAGAAATTGTTTTTTTCTTTGCAGCCATCTTCTTCTTAAGACTTTAACAAATAAAGCCCGGTTCAGGCAATGGATCTGGGATCTAGAAGAGAAGGACAGGGAGGGGGAGAGGAAGAAGTGTATTCAGTCAAAGTTGCTTCACTCACGGTGCTGAAACAAAGCCTGTCACTGTGCACTGGATGTTTTTAAACAAACCCATAAGGATTCCCTGTGCATCAAAGTTCAGTAAGAGGCAGGCATGAATACTGGAGCCTCTGCATGGTTTTCATCAGTAACCTCATGCTGAGTCCACCCACATATGTTCTTCATGGAGGGCAAACAACAGGGAAGAATTGGCCCAACAGTTTCTCTTGCATTCTTCAGTACAAAGGTCAAAGTACCTGTTGCTATCCACACAGCAGCTATTAATGGGGCTGAAGGGGCAGACGTGTGAACAACAATGGCAGAATAAGTCCCTGTGGGTGACATTCACCCCAATGCAAGTCCCATGTGCAAGGTTTTATGCACAAAGACCTACCTAGATCCTTAACACACAGCACAAAACTCCACACATCCTCTCTGAGGCACTGTGATTTTCACCCTAAGTCATCAAGGATGTTGTGGGGCCGGTGCTATCAGCTGTAGCTGAAACCAAGAGGAAGTAATCCATCCTGGGAAAGCCAGGGAAGAACAAACAGCTGAATCCAACTTTGCATTGGAGCACCAGGGGTAAAAAGCTCAAGCTACTTGTTTTCTCCACGACAGCATGCAACGGGTCATTTGAATTTTCTTAGGCTGGCACTTAGCTCAATGGTCTAATCTACATCACTCAACTCATGGGGGGGGGAAGGGGGTGGCGATGGGCTTGCAACAGGATAGCTGAACTGATTCCTGTAACTATCTGCACATTACTCCCCAAACACTTCTTACCATTTATTGTCCTTCTTTCGGCCTCTCCTCTTCCTCGTGTAGCTGCTGCCTTCTTGCTTGGAAATCCTCATCTGAAAGACATGAGACAGACCTGTGTGGTCAGAACTTCAGGAGATCCTTCCCATATCTAAACGAGCTGGGGTGGGAAAACTGCAGCAGTGTCAGGGGACTGGAAGGGGCTGGGAATTACAGAAGGATATGGGTGGCTGTCATTCTTGGGTCACTGGTTGGTTCAAACCTGCCCCAGGCTAGCAGTGAACAAAGCCACTACTGTTAAATGGCAGTTCAATGTCCTACGTGAAATGAGTAGGTGGGTATCAGCCCATTTCCTACTGCATGAGTGCCCACTTGTGCAGCTGGCACCTTGGTTGGCTGCCTCAGCAGATGGACCTTGGTGTGACTGGGCTATGGAGACTGTACCCCCACTCACCCCTTGTGGTGCTTTTCCTGGGTCGGGGAAGAGGCCACTGCTGATGTGCTGTCCTATAGACAAATTGTGGACTTCAGGTCTTGGGGCTGCTGATGCAACACCTTTCACCACCGGGTTACATTTCCGTTAAATCAGGGGTTCTCAGACTTTTGTACTGGTGATCCCTTTCACACAGCAAGCCTCTGAGTGCGACCCCCCCTTATACATTAAAAACACTTTTTTATATATTTAACACCATTATAAATGCTGGAGGTAAAGCAGTGTTTGGGATGGAGGCTGACAGCTCGCGACCCCCCCATGTAATAACCTCATGACCCCCTGAAGGGTCCCGACCCCCAGTTTGAGAACCCCTGTGTTAAATCTATGCATGCCTGTTGCAAAGCCACGACGAGCGTTACCCACCCGAACCTACAGAGGGTGTTCCAGGCCCTTGGGGAAGGAGGCCCTACTTCATTTTGCTTGGTGATCCCGTCATCTGATGAGGAACTGAACTAACAGAGAACAAGGGACTGAACAGCCAGAACACATGGGGGAAGGGACCAGGAGGAAGGGCCTGCTCACCGCAAACCTCATTCATATACCTTGGTGAGTTAACACACGGGTGGAGAAGTATCCGTTGTACAGTACAAGGTTTGAAATGAAGAGAGATGAGAGGAGCCTGGCTAAAAAGTGGGGGGAGTTCCTCATCCTGTCTCTGGCTTAGGGGGGAGCTCCCCCATGCTGTTCCTGGTGCAGAGAGAGCTCCCCCATTCCTGTTTCACTCTACATTAGCCACAGGGATGGGCCAGGCCTGCTAGCTCTTTGCGTTAGGAAAGGGCGACTCAGGGAACAAATTCTGAACAGCTAGCGTCACAGGCAGAAAGGAATCTGCAAGGAAGAAAGCTCGATTTTTGGTGTGCAGCCCCTGCTATTTGGGGTCACATACTCCCACAAACCACAGCAGTGGGCAAATCAGCTGAAGACTTGCTCTCTAGCAGAAACAAGCATTGTCTTACCGCACGAGTGTCCTTCAACGTCATCGAGAAGATTAGCTGTGGAAGCTGCTGTCCCCATCCTGCACTCTCTGTTAAGGAAAATGTTCGACAGACTGGGATGTAAGTCACAGACTTGCAAACAGCCCATCACAATTGACTCCAAGGGTTGGAGGTGGTTCCCAGGTATGTTTCCAGTTGCATTCTGCTGCTTTCTGGCATGAGATCCGGGTCATAACAGATCAGGGAGGCCATGACAGTGGCACTCAGGTACCAAGGCAACATACTTTGGACAGTATTAACGCAGCCACCCTAAGGAGAGGAGTCTGGGGATAACAAAGCCCTTTTACCTCTAGGTCTTTATCCTTGTAACAGCTAAAATGAAAATGGAAAAGAAGGGGAGGAAGAGCTGATGGATGAGTCGCCAGCACTGTTTCTCTTGCATCACTGGTATTGAGCAGTGTCCTAGGACTGGCATGATAATTATTTAGCACATGTGCTTTTGAAATTAACATGCCACTAGAGAAACTCCGCCCACAAAATACAGTTTCAAGGGGGCTTCAGCAACAAATGAATCCTCTTAGCTGGGCTCAAACCAGAATATCAGCTCCAAACACACCACGACTTCAGGGAAGTTCAGAGCTGGATCCAAACTTGCATACATGATGAGCCGTGAATGTTCGCTGTGGCTTGGATCATGAAGGCTGCAAACATGTACCTTTTGGTTACTGACATCGTTTTCTCCCTGAGCTATAGCTCCCTTCCACATGCACAAATCTTTGCCCTAGTTTCAGGGCTTAAGTGAGATTTAAGTGGTGCATAGACCAGTGATTCCCCACCTTGTCTATACCAGTAAACCTCTTCCCTATGCCAGGATCCTCCCTCCAGGATCCTCCTCCCACCCATCCTGTTAAAATTCCCCCTCCCCCATTGAGAAATATGGGATGGTCAGAATGGTTGTGTCCCCCTAACCTTTTCCATGACCCCAAGGTGGAGAATCCCGGCATAGGCCTCGTTCGAGCCCTCTGCAGCAGAGTTTTGTTCCAAGTTGTGGGAGCTGGGACTCATCCCTGGGAAGCTCAGAGTGATCAAGGGGTGGGATGACAGCGTCACATGCTGAAAGGATACACCTGATGCTTCAGTAAGTGTTTTCTTTTTGACTTCTTCATCTTGGTCTTCTCTGAGAAAGCCCTGGCAAGTTCAAACAGCTTCTTGCGTGTAGCTGAAAGGAAACAGGCAGGTGAATGGCTTGCTCTTAACCAGCCATCAAAAGTGGATAGCAAACAAGTATGATAGATGCCCAGTTCCCATGCCATCCATTTGGGATGATGGGGCTTTGATTCACCCTCTACATGCTGCAGGGCAGGGGATGACTGAACCAAGATGAATTTGCCTGCTTGAATGCAGAATGCACAATGCCTTACTGCTTAGCCTTAGGAAACCAAGGACCGATAAACCTTTCCAGGCACTAGGACTAGTTTCAATGATCAGAAAGAATATAATTTGATCCCCGCAGGAAGGATTCAATTGACTACACAAAAGGTCTGACTATTCAGACTTTCTGATTGTGATTTCCATGACATTCTTCATCCATGACTAAGCCAAATTCCCTCTCTCCCTCCCTCCCCCCCCCCCCCCCGCACCCTCACACTAAACAAAGCTCAAATAAACTGTGGCCCATGAGTCAGTCAAAACTGCATGAGGTGCCCAATTTATTTTACAACCGGAGAGTAGCCTGTGGCTTGCTGGAAAGAAAGAAAAAAAGTGGGAAGAGTCTCTATTAATCCCTCCTTCTCTAGCCTCTATTTTATTATTTAAACAGAAGCTAGAAAGGATTTGCTTCTATTCCCAGGAAGCCCAATCCAATCCATGTTACAGAGTCATGCCCTCCAATACATACATCAAAGACAGACATACACACAGGCTTGCAGCATGAAGGAGCATGCCAGATCTGATGTCAGAGCAGCCTGAGCAATTTAGCCAGTTTCAGCACCTATATAATGGCAAAACCCCACTCATCGCCTTTGTCTACTGGAGGAGACTCCTAACTGATCTGCCTGCGAGTGGCAGAGAAAATCCATCCAAGCTGCATCTGTCATCTTTTGGGGTGGGGTGGGAAGAAAAGAAAAATCGATTCAACTTGAAGAACAAACTCATTCAGGGAGCAGTGCTGCTCCCCCTCTTCATGAGCGATGGAGCCTACAGCATGGCCTCCTCCCTCCCCCTTTACTGTTTTAACCCATTTGCTTGCTGGAGATCTGGTATCATCCCTACTTTCATCCCCAGCCTAGACAGATGGGGCTAAGTGCTGACAAAGTTCTCAGTGCTGTACAAGACCGTCCCTGCCCCAATGAGCTTACGGTCTGGGAGAGAGAGAGACATGGAAGGCAGGGCTAGAGTGGAAGCTTTTGGGGACAGGGACTGTCCCTTTGTTCTTGTTTGTACAGCACTTAGCACAGTGGGGGTCTGGTCTGTGACAGGGGCTCCCAGGTACTATGGGAAGGCAATTATTATTAAAGTGCTGGGAAGCTCAGAGGAAGGAACATCTTGAAGTTTTGCTTTTCTTATTAACGCCCTTCCTGTTGGCACTGTGGGACGAATGAGTCCAGAAAAGGCATGTGCTGAGGAAAGGGGAGTGGCTTGGTGACTCGGGATGCAGAGGGCATTCCTGGCACAGCACTGCACCGAGGTGAGCCTGGGAAAGAAACAGGGCAATGAGCCTAGCATGGCTAGTGTGGTTGGGGGATTCCTGTGAAGCCCATCAACAACATTGCTGAGGTTACCCAGAATGCAACACCTAGGCACTCACTGGACAGGCAGCAGGAGACCAGGAGTCAGACACACATCTCCCACCCAGCATTGCTACCATGGCAGCTTCCTCAAAACCAAGCTCTCTCATAAGTTTGAAACAACTGGCACAGGGAGGTTGGTCCATCTCTGACCAGGGCTGCACCCAGGGCAGAAGGAAAGCACAGATGGGCGCAGAGTGTGGGGCAAAGGACCCAGAAGTCCAGGATTACAGA
Organism: Malaclemys terrapin pileata; assembly: GCF_027887155.1. NCBI lineage: Eukaryota > Metazoa > Chordata > Testudines > Emydidae > Malaclemys > Malaclemys terrapin. The sequence goes on along the minus strand of NC_071522.1, from coordinate 8,518,229 downwards.
AGGCAAATGGAAATCAAACCCCAATCTGCTCCAGGCTTTGGAGATGGATTAGTGCAATTTGGATTTCCCTATTTGATACTCCTAGTTCATCTTCGCCAGGCTTAATGCAGCCTTACATAGCACAACGCATTAAAGCCCCTTCTAATCAAAAGCTCAACTCCCAGCTAAATGTGCCTTGCCCTGTTAGAATCATGGGGTGGCTTGACAAACATGAATAACTTCTGAGGCTTGGAGGGGAGGTAAGAATCCTGTATCTTCGCAGATCTGTGCATACCCGGGTACTGGCTTGCACATGCATACACACACACATGCATGCAGAGTGCTTTAGCAGAAAAATGCCTTAGCACTAGATTCAGTGCTAAAGAATCCTTGCTGCTTCACCTCCTCCGCCTGCCCACCTACTGCCATGCAGCCGTCCCTCTGCCAATATGGAACCTAGAAACAAACTCACATTTTCCCATGTGTTTCAATTTGTCCCTGAATAAGGCATCTTCAGACACAGCACTGCTGGCCTCGCTGGTTACAGGGGCTATGTCACCTGAAATGCAAAAATCTGGTCACTTGAGGTTTGTAGGGGTGGAGCAGGGTGTGCGGAGAATCTAAGCTGAATCATCATCATTGACCCAATTCCAGCTCCAATGAAACAGTGGCCCTGCCACAAAGCAGCTGGTAAGCATCTCTGTCCTGGTCTGAATAAGACAGAGTAAGAAAAGAGCACACATAAAAGATGGAGACCAGGGAGAAATTACCAGCAGTTCCTAGTGCACAAAGGGATAGTCTGTTCTGTCTCAATGAGACAAGCCAGGTGAGATGCAGACAAGGCTGGATTCTGGGGGAGGGGAGATTGGGCGGGAGACGGGATGGAGGTCAACAGGTACAGTGCTACCTAGGCCTCTTGGGATCAAAGTGACCCTCCACATTCAGTTGCTTCCAGTACAGTCCTCCCTTTAAAAGGGTTACAGATAAGAGATTACAGCTGTGGCTCTGTTGATTTCAACAGAGTTATGGGTGATTTCTGCCTGCCTGTGGGCTTGAATCTCCAGTGCTCTACAACTTTACTACCTGTGCAGAATGAATGCAGAGCAGCTGTAGGTGCTACCACTCTGACCTGGCAGCTTTCACTCCTGTGCATAATGGATGCACAGGAGTGAAAGCAAAATGACTACACAAAGTTCAAGGCCCTGCAGAATCAGGCCCCATCCATCAATGTCTGTTCATACAAAAAAAAAAAAAAAAAAAAAAGGCTGAACAAAAAGCCTCTTGCTTCTTTGAGAGAAAGTGATTCCAAGTCACCCAATCTGCTAATTTTATTTCTCAGTTGGTTATTAGATCATGCTCCAAGATCATTCGCATTACCATGATGACACAGACAGTTAATTAAGAATGGAGAAAGTTTAGAAGTCTCAGCTGTACTAGTGCAGGCAGCTGATCTGGGTGAGTCACAGCTCCTTGTTAATCGTATCCTTGTGTTTCCCACCCCCTTTATCAAATCTGGGCACAATTGAAATTCCGTAACCTTAGCCAAAATCGTCACGTCAAGCCTCGATGAATAGCTCCATTCGCTGTGTCCTGCTCTGAAGATGAAGATACTGACAGACACCAATGCTAATTCTGTCCTTTGGGGGCAGCTGCTATGCAGTCCCTAAGGTTAATCAAGATTACTCAGATAGTTGGTATGCCTGCAAGGCATGATCCCCGGCTCCTGGGCTAGACAAGGGCATGTTTTGTTATACTTGGGAACTAGATCAGAGTTCTCTTCATTCTACCTCCACTCCCAAGCAAAATCTACATAGCCATGCATGGCAAGAGAGAAAAGGACTAGGAAGGGGAATGATGAGGACTCTTTTAGCCCTGGGCCAGTGTAGAAGAAACGATGGTTTCCAAGTTTCATTTGATCAAAGCTCGAGGCATGTGCTGGACTCTAGGCCTAGGGCAGAAGAGAGAGCGGAGTAGAAAACAGCATCTTACTGTCTCCTTATTGCAACCTGATTGGAACCTAAGCTTTGCGACTGCTGAGGGATTGTGACAACGCAGGCGCTATTAATACAGTGTCATGTAGGCAAGAGGAAGTAGCAAAGAGGCTAGCAAAAGGTGTGCCACCCTTTTCTGGGTCATTTTGCCCATTCCCAGCAGCTCCAGCAACTGAGAGAAAACAGAAATTCTCTGCTGCAGGATAGGAAACGTAAGGGGGAGATTTTCCAAGCAAAGACAAGAGTTAGGGGCTCAACTCCCACTGGCTGGCCCAACTTCCCTTTGTGCCTCTGAAAATCTCCCCCATAACTTCTACTCAAATCACACTATTTTTACAGTTATCAGAAGTCTCCACAACGTCCCTGCCTATACCCCCAGGGGGAGAATTCCTTTCCAGCCCCAAACATAGGACATTTTGGAGAGGAGAAAGGGCTTGGTGTCAATAGCCAACAAAAGGAAGGTTTTCACCCTCTGCCATTCATGTCACAAGGTATGTCTCCACTGCAAAAAAGGTGTGTTCTTCACTCTGATTAAAACAGCAGTAAAGATACGGCATCTTAGCTTTTAACTTGGGTTAGCAGCTCGACTTAAAACTGATAAAGCAGCCTGGGGCTGAACTCGAGCTGCTACCCAAGCTGACACGTCTTTACTGCTATTTTAACCCAAGCTGGCTAATTTGAGTTAGAATACACTTTTTTTTTCAGCGAAGACCTACCCGCAGTGTGGCCCTCTGCAGACAACGCAATGGCAGAAGCCTTAGAAATACGAGAGCAGCTGCCAGGAGATCTCTGTGATCATATGCTCATGCACGGCTTGTAAATTACCTGGTTGTATAGAAGAAAAGCTGAAATCGTTACTGACGGCAACACTGGTCGACTTGGATTTTTTTGACTCATACTTCAGTCGATCTGAAAAATAAAAAACATTCAATTAGCCCTGGAACCCTGAATCATTTATTCCATTCTCCTCGACCTAGCCAGGCATTACATTGCACTCACTGCCAAGGGTGTTTTACAGCTTCAGTGTAACAAGGTCTGGAATGAGGAAGGGAGTCTGGGGCAGGAGCAGGGGAATTTTTTTTTCTTAATCTTAAATTTGTTTTGATGGTTTATGAAAGGGGCAGAACTGACAGCCCAGAAGGCTGAAGTCCTCCATCCACAGGGTAGGTACAGCCTGGACGGCAGTAGAGCCAGCTTCCCCACACTGCTCTGCCAGTGTGCCTGATCCCTACAGGGACCACACTGTGGGGCTGGATAGCCGGGAGTCAGGACTGAGACCCATCAATAGCATGGTTAAAAACAGGAAGTCAATTGGGCTGGCTGGGCTCAGTTGAATCCAAATCACTAAGCAAGCATCTGCTTCACCCAGAGGCTGGGTTTTTGAATGGAAAAGAAATAGCACAAAAATGTGACCATCCTAATATAATCAACTAAGGCAAAAAATGCTCAGCCTTAGGTTTCTAAATGGCAGACATCTAAATCCACATGTGGGCACCCAATTAAGAGCATCCTGATTGTCAGAAACGCTGAGTACCCCGACTCCATCTGAGGTCAATAGGAACTTGCAGGTGATCAGCACTCCAGACAATCAGGCCCAAAGTATAGCGTGAGCTGAAATTAATTGCCATATATTGTGACTGGACTTAATGAGGTATGATTTGTGAGAGCATTTTCAGAAACTTGGTGTGTCACCAGCACGATGAAATACACTTAAAGAAATTGGCTTGTATGGTTTTACTTTCAAAAGCTGACAACTCTTGTCAGGCAAAGATTAAAAACTAATGGGTAATAATCCTCGTGTCTGTTAACTGCATGCATCTCTGATGGCGTCAGAAGAGGATATTCATGCTTCTGAAAAAATGGAGTCAAAGACATATCACAACCCCAGATCAACACATCTTCTAATGCTGGGTATGTTAAATCAAGATCCAGGGTCAGATTTTGCAGATAGGCACCTCTCTTTATAGTGAGGCTGAATAAAGACCCTTGGGCTGAAGGCTCTTTCCTAATCTAAAACTATGGGGGCATTTGAGATCTGGATTCCAAATGTGCAGCTTTGTTTTGAAGCAGTGCAGTTAAGCTAGACCTCAATGCTGCCTGCTTCAAGTTTGCAGTCCCAGCCTGGTTTGCTTTGTTCTGGGTTCCATCTGTCAGCAAAGTGAGCAAACGCGGTCTGAAGTGCTGTCTGCTGTTCTGTTGAGGAGCGGGATCCCAGCTGGCAATAAGTGATAGCACAAGAAAACTGGGCAAGTGCTTTCCAGTCTTTTTGCTGCGCTGGATAGCACATGCTCTCTCCACTGTGTCCCTCTGCCTCAGAGGAAAAGTGCTTGAGAAATCACAATGCTTGAGAAATCAAGAGAGGAAGTGAACTGTGCCCCCAACACTGCTGCAGGCTCCGAATGCTAGAGTTCTGCACATGTAAAGCATAAAGCTAATTGGTGGTAACTTTGTGCCTCCACATCCCAATCCCCAGAGTATAAACTCAGACCCCTTCAAAACCAACATACAAGGCAGTCAAGCAACAAATGCAATCCCATTTCCTTTACAACTGTTCCTCTGAAAGGATCAGACAGCTAGAGCACAGTGGGTATGAACATCTTTGAGAGGTGCAAAACCCACTGGGCTGTAGTCTCACTTGAAGAACACTGCTCCAGAAAGAGTATTTCAAAGGCTGGGTGGACCTGTTGGACAGTGTGTGTGTGCGTGCATTTATTTTGTATAGAAAGTTGTGTTACTGCAATGTTCAGTAAAAAGTCAGGCAAGGTAAAGCCTGAGGTACCAGTAGCCAAGTTAACTCAGCATGTGCACCTCTCTCTACTTATGTTATATATACTGAACATATATTCACTATATATGTATTCAATCAATAGTATAAGGCACCAGTTGAAACCTCTCAGAAGAAGTAACAGTGGCAATCCAACACATAGGGCTAGTGTAACACTGAGGGGCAATCCCAGTTGTTCATGGAAAGATGGAAATATTTCTCTGTTGAACTGCTTTTTGAAAACAAAGAATGCTGTCTGTCCAAAGCTGCTCAGAGGTTCAGAACACTGGAGCAGGCCTGGGGCAGATGATTCAAGGTGGAGCTGTAGGCAAGGCAGTCTAAGATGCACAATGAATGAAATGTATCACATGGCCCTTAATCACCATCTAGGAGCGACACTGTGTTGTATTTTGTGGTTTCTATTCATTCATTCAAGCTTCATGCACCACCCATGTTTTAATGACAGAGATTAGAGAAGCAGGCTGGAAAATGCTAGTCTTACCATGGCAAAGGAGAGAAAATGAAAATCGTAAGTGAGCAGCTGATTTTCTGGCTGTGATGGACAGGAGGCTGAGCATTTAAATTAAGGCATTAGGATGAGCTTTCCCAAACCAAGAGTGAGACCTGTGAGTGACAAATACCATGACTGGTGAGATAAGCCAGATGGGAATATATTAGCCTGTGTGGTCAGAATTAAAGTGACAGAGCAGAGAGGAACTGGCAAGGGGCTGGCACATAATTCAAGAGACCTCAAGTCACCAAAACCACTGAACTTCTCCTTGTAGTGTCATCAGAAAAGCTGCTGAGAACAGCTAGCAAGAGACGCTAGACAGAAGGTGGTGAGAAGTTCTGGGAAACCCAGCAGTATTTTACAGTGACAGAGGTTACAATGCTAAAAGAGTGAGGTGATCATATACCAAACCCTAGTAGAATTATCCTTTTTGTAGGCAGGGAGGGTTAAAAGGGAAATAATCAAAACAGCAATATCGGCGGAGGGGGAACAAGGATGTAATGATAAAGCCCAACCTTTGGAGACCAATCACAGCTGATGGAGTGTTTTGTCTAGGTCTTTCGGAAGAGGTGGGAGGAGGGATCAGAGGACAACAGATGAAATTCGTGGCCTCACGGAAGTCAAGGGGAGTTTTGCCAGGATTTCACCCAATGCTTCTATAGGTCTGATGGTCATGAAAGGAGTATTAACTGGTGGGGAAGATGGAAGGACTTTGCAGAGTTAGGAGACCCATGAGCAAGACTCCCAAGCCAGGCTAGCAGGAACAGAAAGTGCCCCTGCCATCAGCTTCCAATGGGTCTGAGTCTCCATAGCACTGCACCCTCAGGTTATTTACACCAATGCAGCAGAAGTGCAACATGGGAGGAAAACGTTGCCATTGTGCTGTAGTTGCATTTTTCACTCATTTTGTATTGGTGTAAATGATGACACAAGGTGTAGGGCAATGGAAAATGAGACCTAAGGGCTGGAAGTTGCAGCAAAGGAGGAATTCAAGCACATGAAAAGCATACACAGAAGTCTCTGAAATGGCTTATCACCTCTCTCAAGGGCCAGGAGAAAATCCCGGTTCCTCTGGAGCTCCTTCATGAACTCTTCGTTCTGTAAGAAGAGCGCAATTCGCTCATCTTCCAGGTACTGTTTCCACTTCCTCTCTTGGTCCAACGTGCCCTGGGATCTCTGGCTGCCCTCGCCCGGCACAGTCTGATGGCAACTTTGTGAACTCTGGACAAGCGTGTGACATAAAGGAAGAGTCAATGAAGGCCCTGAGCAGCTCATTACAGTAACCAGTGTGTGTGACTATAAGCCGGGATTCAACAAAGCACTTGAGCCTGTGTTTAAGTCCCAATGACTTCAATGACACTGAAGCATAAGTGCTTTGCTGAATCAAGGTTTTAACTCTTGTGAAAGGTGCTGGAATATCAATATTGAAGATTAAAGGTCCCCATCTATCAACAGAATCAGCACAGTTTGGTCAACAGCAGGCTGTACTCCCCTCTGTAATTCAGCCTTACCAAAGGGCTTCAACCCTGATCTTGGTTAAAGTGAAAATCTCTACTGGGAAAAGCAACTGTGAAAAAGGCACTCTCTTCCCCAGCATATTTGCTCCCAAGCAAAATCAGCAGCAGATATGCTGACTATATGGTGCATACATTTTTCCTTGGCTGTATTTCTCAGCCAGCCTAGCAGAGCCAACTCAGCTGTGGGATAGTGAGCTAGATTCTCTTCCTCCTTGAGCATCATCAATAGAAGTATTTACCACGTTCCAATCAATTACACATGTGCAAACTTACTGAAGGCAATCAGGCTACACCATGGGAGTCAATGAGGGCTTAGTTTGGCCCGGCTTTATTGCTAGTATTGCTAGTGAAAAGGAAAGTACCCAGCTTGACGCTCAGATCTCAGGCTAAGTCAGCAGGGCTGGCTATTGGGGAGAAAAAGGTTGTGTTTTTTCTTTTTAACTTGGAATCTGAGAACATCTAATCTGGAAATCAGAAAGTCACAATGATCCCATGAAACTACTTTTATAGTCAGAGCCTCACTTTAAATACAAGAATTAATCATCAGCGTTCTTCTGATGGCTAAATCAACATCAAACCAGGGCTGAACCTGGCTTTGACATGGGGAGAAGTGCAAAGCCTCTCACTGAGGGAAGCCGAAGTGGCACAGCTTTTATTTTCCCCAACTAACGGCTGAAAATGCAATTTACCATCTGACAAATTCCACTATCTGAGACAAATCCTAACATCTTCTATATCTCATTTCCCTGCTCGTGCATGTATCTGTGCATGCAAAATAGAAAGGAGGAGAAACATTCCATCCAGTAGCAATCTCACCTTGCCTACCATATTTATCTGATTTGTATCTGGTCTCAGAGGGCCATAAAAAGCAATAGCCTACAATTCCTGAGGAAGGAAAAAGGCACCAGGACATCTCTTCCCCCAGAGCCCAGTGAACAGGCAGGTTTCTATTCCCAGAAAGGTAATATAGCCTGAGAAGATGAAGCTCCAGGGCAATAATTTATGAAACTGGGGCACAAGTGCCTTCGGAGCCAAAAGGGAAGGGAAGAATCTAGCTGTCTAACTGGGTACTTACAATTTGGCCCCCTTCATTGCATTTTCTGTCTCGCCTTTCCTAGCCTATAGGAGAGACATCTTAAGGTCTGGGTTTGTTTGCTTGTTTATATACATGGGAGTTGGGTGGGCAGAGAAAATACTGTGGGAAAGCTAAGTGGAAGAAATAAGCTTTGCATTTAGGTCTGAGAGTAGTTCGCTCAGTGGTCATTCTTGCTTCTTGCAGGAGACAACTCCCTATTGCAGCTCTGTCAAGATGCATAAATTGATACCCTGTGAGATGCCCAGCTATAGAGTTTTAGGACCATGCTAAGGAAGTATTGATGCTGAAGTCCAAAGGCAGTTCACAAACCCTAATTTATATGGCACCATTAAAATGAAGCTTACCTCTGGGGTAGGAGGGCAGCAGCCAGCCAGTCTGCAACATATTGTATAATAGAGGGGGACAAGGAAAATTTTGGGCAGGGACGCCCAGTCAAATGCCTACTCCTATGAAAATTGCCATGATGCATCTTGGAAGCCAGAGGGCTTGTCTATACTTAAAAGGCCACACCTGCTGCAAAGTTAGGGTTGTAAACCCTACAGGAGAAGGCTGATAGCTGAATTTTAAGTTCTGATATTTCTAGAGGTTTGTAAAAAATTTGATTTTGGCACATCTTACATTTTGGGATGAATTTAATCTCACAGCATCACTAGGTTTTCATTGGAAATGCCCCTTCATGGTAATCTATGCACTGCTCAGTGAATCTACTTCAGAAAGATGAAGGACAGAAACAGCCCTGCTAGGATTTGAACTTGTCACCATAAGGAGTCTAGATGCTATATAGTTGAACATATTTGCCTCTCACCTGCACACTGTCCATCTGCTGGGGTAGAATGCGAAGGAAATCATCAGGAAGGTTGCCTAGTAATGGTGGATTCCAGTTCCTGTACCGTCTGTGCACCTGAGGGCCACTCGAATTGGGTACATCAATCCTGTAGGCCATGGAAAAAAAGACACCGAGATGAGAAAGCAATCATTTCAGCATTCTGGCTCACTCTGCAAACTCTAAGAACCCAGCTCCTCAAGGTATGAGTGCCCTCGATTCCCACTGACTTGACTAGGAATTGAGGGCCCACCTCAAGCATTCAAAAAATCACATCAGCCATCATCTCCTTTCCCCCCAAAATCACAATCTTGACTTAAAATTTTTTTTAAAGTAACAAATTTGGGGTTCTTTTTATTTGCCGTGGAGTTTTTGAGCCTTTTGGTGTCATCACGTTTTCAAACTTTCCTCTGCTGGACATTTACACTTTGTTTCCTTATGCTCTAATAAATTTGTTAGTCTCTAAGGTGCCACAAGTACTCCTGTTCTTTTTGCGGATACAGACTAACACGGCTGCTACTCTGAAACCTGACACTTTGTTTTGTTACTCAAGATTCTCAGATAATGACACAAGGAGCTGAGGTTTAAGAAAATCACCAAACATTGTGTTGGTGTTGGCAACACTGAGAGGGTTATGCCTTAACTATGTAAATCACACCCACTCAACCCCACAAAGTGCAGCATTGCATAACTGCCCGGGAGCGTTCCTGTGCGGAGGGGAGGAAGAGAAGAGAAGGGCAGTGTTTGCTTCCTTAAAACCCTCAGGCATAGGGCCAGAGCTGAGGCAGGATACAAGACTTGATAAGCCAAGTGGTGTGACTGGGTCTGGCAACCTTTAAGGATAACATAAAGTGAAGTTTTGTCTGTTTCAGTCCCGTTGAAAGAGGATGGAAAACAAGCCCCTGTGGGGTAACTGCTGACGGTTAGATTTGGCCAGAGGGTGAAGTTCAAGAGCCAAATGGAAGTGACCCCTGCAGTGTTGTAATGGCCACTACAGAGCAGAAGGCACATCACTAACCAAGAAGTCCTTTGACCGGCTCTGTGCTAAACCTACCACTGAATTGCTGTAAGGCTGGAAGTTGCAGCCGACTCTTTGGCATGTCAAATCTGTCAGCAATGAGTGAAGAACACAGGCTGCAAATGGAACCTGTGAATGTGAATTGACAGCACCATAGGCATCACTATCAGTGCTGTATGCGGATGGCAGGTGTGACGTTGCGCTCTATACGATTTTATGAAAATATGCTAATGAGTGTGAATATAATGTAACTGGAATATGCCTCATGCAAAAGGTCTCTTGTAAGATATCATTACAAAGCTTATAATCTGAGTGTTGTCATCCTATTTGTATAAATGTATCACTCTTGTATCTGAAACTAAAAATATGAAATACAACTCTGAGGTCCTATTGTAGTTATACAAAGTGTGGGCCATTAATGGTGGTTTGGAATCTTGATGGCTCCCATCAACCAGGACAATTGACAGTGGATGGCTCTGTTTGCTTGCAGGCCTTCCTGTCAGTCAGGCTGGGAGGAATGAGGGCTTGGAGTCTTACAGTGACGTGATCATGTCACCTGAACTGGAATCCATCTTTAACCCGGTGCTTTTCCATTTAGAAGGAGGGGTGGGAACCCAGAGAGGGACAAAGGATTCCCGCCTTGTGCAAAAGATATATAAGGCAGTGGAACAGAACAAAGGGGGCAACAATCACGAGAAATGGGGGGGGGGGGTAACAGCTGTGCATACCTCTTTATCAGTGTTATAGAGTGCAAACAATTTATGAGTTTATCCCATATAAGCTTTATACAGGGTAAAATGGATTTATTTGGGGTTTGGACCCCATTAGGAACTGGGCCTCTGGGTGTTGGAGACAGGAACACTTCTTAAGCTGTTTTCAGTTAAGCCTGCAGCTTTTTGGGGATGTTGTTCAGACCGAGGGCCTGTGTTTGCAGCAGGCAAGCGTGTCTGGCTCAAACAAGGCAAGGTTTCCTGTCAGGGAAAACGGGCTCAGAGGTAGTCTCAACACATCAGATGGCAGTCCCAAGGGGGTTTCCGTGATCTAACCCATCACAGCAGGCAGTCTGGGTACATGGGTAGCCTGTATCCTCAGCCCTTTATCACATTCTGGGTGCACAGACCATGCCTTGCTCACCATTTCTTCTATCTTCCCCTATATGTACACTCGGATAATGTGACATGGGACCTTCCTGCTTTCTTGCCTATCAGTCTGTTAATGCTTTCATTTGCACTGGTCAATTCTTTCTGGAGTTCTGATGGGGCTATTTGCCAGAGCATTCCCCAGAATCACAGAACGCAGACACAGAAGAGACCCATTAGGTCACCACGACCAGGACTGTCCCCCGGTTGTATCTTTCCTAATGCTTTAGTTTTAAACGCCCTGAGCACTGGACCCCATTTCCTTGGGGAGGCTATTCCACAGCCTAATTGAACCCACTGCTAGAGTGGTGCTGCCTGCATTTCTGGGAGTTTGAAATTGGCTTCTTTTATTTTGCATTTTCAGGGGGAGGGAGTTTCTTCTGGGATCTTCATCTCCTCCCCTCCCACCCCAAACTCCAAATCTCCCCACATGTGGGACAGGCTTGGCCTCTGTGTCAAGGATTTCCCCAATTAACAGCCTCCCAGGAGAAGTTATTATTTATTGGTCAAAGTCAGCATACAAGGTGCTTTACCCAAAGCAAGATGCACTGCTCAAAGAACTGAATCCTTGTCCTGAACAACGCACAGGCACCGGGAGGCAGGCAGAACGCTGAGAACAAACGCAGAGCGGAGTCTGGATGCTCTTAGTTGTCAGGTTTCCAGGAGCTGTTTGAAGCTGGAGGGGCAGCGGGGGCCTGGTGTACGTTAATTGAGAGGAGTACAGGGCAGCTTGAAAGAAGGCACAAAGCTGGCAGGGGGCAGAAGAGATGAGGAGGGAGGTGAGGAGCTCCACTCTGGCAGATTTCGTGCTGACGTGGAAAGAACTTATTGCTTTCTCTAAGAGCTCAGGAGCTGTGGATTTTATTTTCAGGGCTTGCAGTGAAGCATAAAAGTCAGCAGAGGTGGCAGGAGGCGATGATGATTGCGTGTGAATGTTCATGTCTTCATTACTACTTACACATGGGGAAGAAAACAAATAAAAGCCTCTTCCCAGGCAACTCCCACTTTGGAACTTCCCTTTCAAATTCTGACTGTACCCATCCTGCAGAGGCGCCAGAGGGACAGCAGGAATCAGCCAGAGAAGAATCAAGTAGTGTTTGGGTTTGACTAAAGGAACAGGGAGAGCATATTTCTCCCTCCACCCCCAGGACAATTCTACATCAGTGAATTGCATCACTTGACCCTTCACAGCCACACTCTCTAGGGGAGCCTGCTTCTCCTAAGCCAGCCTCCTTAGCAGCTGCAGATCTTATTGAACCAGCAGAGAAGGGCCAACCCAACTACAGATCCCAGCACACAATGCTGGGTCAAAACCAGCGTGCCCCGTGCCGCCTTCACGGTGAAAGATGAGCTAGCTGGATAAATCCATTTTGTACAAACCAGGCGCAGCCCTCGGGCTCTCTGCCAATTGTCAAGGCTGCCCTCAGGTCAGTAATGTGCTGGCACCTCTGTGCGGAACCCCAGGAGGACAGCCACTGGTATTCCAAAAAGGCGATTTCAGAGTTACAGTATATAGCAAACAGGTGTGTGGTTGCACTGATAAGCTATTTGATCATCTCTATTATATATATATATATATATATACCCATATATACACACACACACACACACATATATATATATGTCAGTATTATGCTTTATGGGGAAAACTAAGCTTTTCTAGCCTAGATGCACTGGATAGCCTGTTAGTATATCACAGAATAATGGAAACTAGAGACAGAAAAGACACCACAAATGTAATATATATTTAAGTGCCTTCACAGGGAGAAATACCAGCTACAAAAGGGCTTTTTCATCTAGGTCAGAAAGGCAGAATAAGAAACAATGGTTGGAAGCGGAAGCCAGATAAATTTCAGTTAGAAAACAGGCCACTTTTAGCAGTAAGTTTGAACAAACTACCAAGGGAAGTGGTGGTTTGAGTCTTCAGATTAAGTCTGGATGCCTTTTGGAAGATAGGCTTTAGCCAAGCAAAATTACTGGGCTCAATGCAGGGGTAAATGTATGAAGTTTAATGGCCTATGATATTCAGATGATCTAGTGATCCCTTCTGGCCTTATGCTCTATGAAAATTTATCAAATCCCGGACCAGCTGGAACTCCCCAGTTGTCACAGTGATACACATCCCACGGCCACTCAGAACATCACAGCAACAAGAGGGATAAAATTTGGATCCTCTTGCTCCAGAAGACCAAGCCTCTTCCAGCCGAGCTAAGTGAGAATCTCAATGAGTCTCAGCAGTATAGGGCTCATTACACCATTTAGCACTTCTGATTCCACCATATCTACTAGGTCAGTGGACAACTATTACAACTTGAGCATACCTACTGGCCAGTTCACTATAAGCTCGTCTAATCCACAGTACAATTTAGCGATTGCTCCTCCTCCTCTCATATGCAGATGACAGAGCTCAGTCCAGGTTCGTAAGCAAAGCATAGCCTCTGTATCATAGGAGGCAAGGGGTAAACCACCCTCCAGATGTTGGGTTGGGCACACTTCCACCACATGAGTTATTGTCTGCAATACTGCTCCACAGTCACAGCACATGGAGGAAATGCGTGCCTGTCTATGGTTGCGGCTACTCTGGATGAGCCAGAGCGTACCCTGTTGAGGCTGGTCCAGGATCTACGATTAAGTGGACAAGGAGGCAGGTGCAGTGATGGACTCCTGAATTTACTCAGTGTGTTAGACTCTCTCTCCCACCGATACTTCCACTCTATAAGAACCTAGTTTTCACCTGCCTTGTGGTGCTGACTATCCACACATGGTAAAGGGCCAGTAGTACTCCTCTCCAGCAGTGGGTGAGCTGCTTTGGCAAAGGAGTGTCAAGAGATCAGCCACTGTCTCTCACACCCATCTGCAGGAGTGGAATTCCTCCCCTGAATGTAAGCAGAACTTGGAGTTGGCGCTGCAAGTTGTTTCCTGTTTGAAAATGGGGCATCAGTTACCCGGAAATGTAATTGGTTGATTTTCACCTGTCACAGCTCTCCAGGCAGACTTGACAGTCATGGCATCTTGTCGAAGGTCTGCCAGAACAACGTGCCCTAACACAGACTGCAGTATAATTCAAACAGCCACTAATAATACAAGTGGCCAAATTCAGTTCCATGTAGACAACCTAAGCGTAGCAGCTTCACCCCAGACCATAGAGCAGTTTTCAGCTGGAGCAAACACCAGAGTCAGATGTATGAAGGACCAAAGGGTCTGCTCCCCAGGAGGTTCCCGATAGTTTTTGCATCAAGGTGATACAGGAAGAGATCTTAATTTTCAGGTGTTCCCAGCAAGCGCAGCATGTTGGGTTATGGTCAAATTTTACTCCTGAGTATGTGACAACTGATTGCTAGGACATATTGAACAATGAATGAAGTCTGGCTTTAGTGCCTGAGGAATGCAGTGGGCTGTCTACATTTAAAGACATATGTGCAATTTCTATAGCCACCATCTCTGTTACTCTAGATTTTCTGACTATAAAATCTCTTTGTTTTCAGTGATGAATAGCAACAGGCTCAATGAGAGAAACCACCTGCTGTTGTTTAGATGAAACAACAGCTCACCTCTTTTAGCTAATTTTTGACATTCCATTCAATCCACGAATTATTTTCTGGGCCTTTCAGCTGTTGGGTTTCTACAGCCTTGCAGACATTTTCACCCAGCTGTGATCTTCATTCATCCCCTCTGGCTTTATCTCACCCAATCTTAATTAACTCTCACCAGCCGACCACACAAGAGGCCAGCCAAAACGCAGTGAAGCCATTTGTGCAGCCTCGGAATGTGTCTGGCGCATCTGCCCTTCAAAAACACTCAACCTCTGGCCAAAGCAACATGGTGAAATAGAAAATATGGCAGACAGCAGCAAGGACAGTGTATTGAATGGTGTGCAAGTCCATCTAATTAGCAATACAGGAGAAAGGATGGTTCTTTTCCATTCATGCTAAGCTTTCTATCCTGAGGGAGTAGGCTGCAGGACAGTCTTTCACACCTTCTAGTGGAACATTCCATCAAAACCTACTGACTACAGGAAGGGTGAAAAAATTTGTGCTGCAATTGCACTAAACTTTGCTCATCCGGGTTTTGATTTTGCGTCTGGTGCGGTTTAGATCCAGACCCATCCTGCCCCTCCTGCAAAGATCAGGCTCAAAGATAAATGGTTCCAATTTTTGCCCTCCTGTCATAAACATCCCCACTGAGGAGGCGAGGTTCCTGGAGCTATCAGAATCCCCATCACTAGTGCTTCGCACTTCTTAGTCACCAGTGCCTCCTCCACAAGGCAGTGTACACAACATCATCACTAGCCCCAAAAGAAAGCAGCCTGGTGTTTCTGTTACCTACTAGCTTGCTTCATTTTTATGAACTGGTGTTCCTAATCCTGTGGGTTTGATTCACTACCATTTCAAGCTCAGCAATGCGCCAGCCTATGTGGCCCGGCCCTCCCAACTATCCCCATAGCAGCAAGCCAACATGCATAGCCTGGCATTCCCAAGCACACTTGTATATGGGTGGGAGACAAAACCTTTTGTTAAGGAAACAAATCCACTCCAGTCTATAAAAGGAAACTACAGGCAGTGAGATAAACATCTTGAAATGCACTTGCTCCACCCCAACAGTGTCCTTTCAGAGATTCAGAGTGTGACCCCAACACTAGAGGCTCCCCATTACGGTAACCCAGAACAAGCTTGCTCCTGGCTCTTTCCTGCGAGGCAGTGGACTCATGCTGGGTGGACTCCACACCGTGGCTCTTACCTGGGAGGGGGGCTCGGTGGAGCTTGTGGATACTGCCGGTCAAAGACATGCATATCATAGGCAGGGGGTGAGTAGACAGGAGGAGGCTCTTCATCCGAACTGTCTGGTTCCAGCGTCCGCTCCAAAATCTACACAAATAAATGAATGAGAGCGAATAAGAGACCAGCCACGGGTCAGCAGAGGAGAGCTTGGACAATGCAAGACATGCCTAGGGAGGCCTGATCCTCTCCTCTCACATACACAGGTGTAAATCAGGAGCAACTCTATAGATGTCCATGGAGCTGCACTGGTGTAATGTCAACATGGGACCAGAATCAGGCCCATCACATACTTTACAGCAAGCTAATGTGGGGCTGGCAAACCCAGCAGTGTCCCTTTAAGACACATTGTAATAAATCAGTGGGTGGGAAACTTGTAGTTATCAGAGACATCTTGACCACCTAGTGGAAAAATGGCTAGCTGAATACACATCATCTCTACTCCTTGAAGGAAGGGGCAGGGATAACATCTCTCCCATCACACATGTTGTAGTTGTAGTAGGACACTAGGACTCAGGGGCCTCAGCTGATCAGTTATAGTATTAATCACTGGTGAAACTAAACAAGCAAAGCAGATACTGTACAAGCACCAGCAGATAGGGCCAGGTGCATTTCATTTTGGTTTTTAAGAGTGTGCAACAATTCCTGCGCAAATCAGAGTCCCAATCTTGAAAGGTGCTAAGCACTCAGGGTTGGATTCTCAAAAGCACCTCACTTAGGCACACCAGTGCCACTGAAAGACATGAACTTTGCACACTTAGGTGATTTTTGAAAATAAATCCCTCCCTCAGCAACTTCTGACTTCTATGAGAAAAGTGATCACCTTCCAGGATCAAGCAGTTGGCATGGCAACTCCTGGCAGGCTGCTGACTGTGGCCTTCAGTGCTGCACAGTGCAGTCATTCCTGGTGTTGCCTTTATCTCTCTCCCTTGTAACTCCCTCTCCTCACAGAATAGGGAGAGTCTGCAGTTCACACCCCAAATGGTGTGGAAGTAAGTGAGTTCTCCACACCTCTGCATTGCTCTGCACATGCAGTCCTGCGCTGTGAACACAGACCCCGCGAAGATGGCCACAGTGCACTGAACTGATTTTAAACACAGGTTTATTTTTCTCTGTTAGGTGCCCAACTCCTCTGTAATCTCTTGGGGGAGGAACATGATCAGGCAAGGAGCTGCTTCTTGACCTCCTCTAAAAGTTGATGCTTCCGGTGACTGTCTTTAATTTGATCCTAGCTTTCTGCATCTCTCACCAGCAGTGATGTCACTTATGAGCTGCCCCTGAAGACTAAGGCCTTGGCTACACTTGCAGCTGTACAGCGCTGTGAGGTAAACCTGTCTTCATACAGCTGAGTAGGGAAAAGCGCTGCAGTCTGTCCACAGTGCCAGCTGCCAGTGCAATGGCGTGGCCACACTTGCAACATTTGCAGCTGTGTTGGGAGCGGTGCATTATGGGCAGCTATCCCAGCATTCATGTGGCTGCAACGTGCTTTTCAAAACGGGGGTGTGGGGTGGAGTGTGACAGGGCATGTGGGGAGAGAGAGAGTGTTTTTTGGAGCGTGTCAGTACTCTATTTTGCAAGTTCCGAACTCCCGGCCCCCTGCTCATTCATTCACTCACTCAAAGCAAACAGCAAACTGTTTGCTTTTTGTCTGTGGTACGAGCTTTGAAACCGGCACTTCAGCATTCCTGCCGCCTTTCACAACAATGGAGAGGATTGGCCACTTGACAAAGTGATCAGTACAGCGCTGCCAGGTTGATTCCTGGTACACACTCACAGGGGAGAGTTGTAGCCACTCCACTGTATCTCTTATGCTTCTCGGGGAAGTGGAGTACCTGCAGCGGTGTACCCAGGGAGATACAGCGCTGCAAGTGCCCTGCCAGTGTGGACGGGGAGTGAGTTACAGCGCTGGGGGAGGCTTTACAGCGCAGTAACTCACAAGTGTAGGCAAGCCCTAAGGCATCTCGGTTCCCATCCCCACGATGCCCTCCAGGAACAGACTTCACGAAGGGCCTGATCCAAAGCTGTCTGAAGTCAATGGAAGTCTTTCCTCTGACTCAGTGAGGTTTTGGCTCAGACCTCAAGTGCCTTTTAAAACAAACTGATCTAGCTGCATATTTCACTGACTGAACCATGCACTCGAATGTGTGTCTGCCTCACTAATCAAACTGCAACCTGCTTCTGAACTTCTTGCATATTTTACTGACTGGCCTCCAGACTGACCCATTGCCTGACCTACTTTACAAAACCCAGAGCGCTGCATACGTTGACAACTCACATGCACTTGGGAGTGGCTCTTAAACAGTTACTGGCTGCTAATGACTCAGTTCATTTAGTGCTCCTTTGCAGAACAAGCTACAGAATGTGAGGCCTCCTCTATGCCTAAAACTTAGCTCAACCTAACTACATGGCTCAGGGGTGTGAAAAATTCACATCTCAGAGACATAGTTAAGCCAACCCAAGAACCAGTATAGACATTGCTAGAACACTTCCATTGACCTAACGACCGTCTCTCAATAGGGTGGTTTGCTATAGCAAAAAAAAAAAGCTCATTCCATCACTGTAGTGTCTACACTACAATGCTACAGCAGTGTAGATGCCATGCTTCCGCTGTAGCACCTGTAGTGCAGACATAACCTAAGGCCTGGTCTACACTAGGAAATGAGGTCAGTATAACATGACACTCAGGGGTGTGGACAATCCAGTTAAACCGTCCTAACCCCTGATGTAGACAGCACTAGCACCTCTTGGGGAGGTGGAGTACCTACGCCAGCTGGAGAAGCCCTCCCATCAGCATATGTAGCATCTTCGCTGAAGCACTACTGCTGTGCTGCTGCAGTGTTTTTAAGTGCAGACAAGCCCTACGTAAAATTCCATAGTGATGACTTATCTTCACGAGCTGGGGTCACATTCTACGTAAAGAGAGGTGCCCCCTGTGTCACTAGAATTGGGCTCTTGTGGTTTAGAGACCTATTTACTCTTCTGAGCTACTGTAGTTTGGTACAGAGTCCTGTGGCACCTTAAATACTAACAGACGTATTGGAGCATAAGCTTTCATGAATGAATACCCGCTTCGTCAGACACATGCGTGACGAAGTGGGTATTCACCCACGAAAGCTTATGCTCCAATACATCTGTTAGTCTTTAAAGGTGCCACAGGACTCTGCCACTTTTTACAGATCCAAACTAACATGGCTACCCCTCTGATACTTGTAGTTTGGTAGTTTCTTAATAGGTGCAGCAGCTGGGTTACTGCTGGAGCCTCTCCCCTGTGGAAATATGGATTGAGATCACATACGAAAATGAGTCTGAGGATAAATGAGACACTAACCATTGACATCTCTCACTCTTGTGATGGATGGTTCTCTTCAGGAAACACCCACGACTGGAATAAAATGGGGAGGAGGGCAGGCGCTCAGGACTGAGATACATTGACTGAGCAATGCAGGAACCTGGATGGGAATAGCAGGAGGTGCTACAGATCACGATTCGAGGGGCGCTGGCTGAAGTATGTAGGAGAAGAGCCTGAACAGTGCCTGCTTGCACTATTGTTGGGATAGGGCTAAGGGTAGAAGACCTTCCTTTTCCACAGGCCCTAATTTCAACCACAAAATTAGCTATAAAAAGAAATACACTTTGCTCACCAGCAAATTGCTGTGTAATATCAGTGGGTATGATGAGGAGTCCTGGATTGTTGTTAATAAACAATTTGCACTTTACATTAGAGGATCTTACATTGCCAAACTAGCATTAATTGAGTCTTCCAACTTCTCCATGTGAAGTAGGTAAGAGGCCCATTGACTGTCAATGGGATTTTGGCTCCTAAGTGTCCAAATCCCTTTTGAAAATGAGATTTAAACCCCTTAATCAGTTAGGTGTTTCAACACAGGACACAGGAATGCCTAAATGTAGTTTAGGCATTTAAAATCAGTTCAGTGCACTGCGGCCATCTTCGCAGGGTCTGTGTTCACAGCCCAAGGTCATACAGTGATGTCAGTAGCAGATCTAAGTATGAATTCCCAGGAGTATGAATTCCCAGTCCCCTGCTTTAATCACTTGTCAGTGTTACTTTGCTATAAATATCACCATGACACATCATGTTGTTAGATGTCTATGCAGTTCCTTGGGGGGGGGGGGGGAGGTGAATGTGCACCAGTGGCAGCTCCAGGTGCAAATCTTAGGTATGTAATCCTCTGCAATTCTCCTCAGGGGCACATGCACTCAGAAAGGGCACTTTTAAAAGTGCCCCCCAGGCTTTGGCTGTTGCTTCTAGCTTGTTCACTGAAGTGCGCATGCCCTCTGGCTTTGGAGGCCCTGCTGAAAACAGTCCATGTTCTAGGGTTTCCCCATGGACTTCATCTGGAAGATCCAAGGGTAACTGTGAAAGAAAGGCAGGGATATTTATTTTACTTAGATATTTTTTCTATGTGGGGCAACGTCCCAGGTGACCCGACGGTGGAATCACCACTGGAAAGACCAAGAAGAAGAATCCAAGAATGAGAACATTTTCTTTTTAGAAGTAGACAATTTGCAGAACACAGCCTGCTTTCTTGATACCTAATGCAGGCACAATACAACTGGAGACAGGAGGAGGAAGGGAAGGAGGAGGATGGTGCTCATGCTGCCTACAGCAGACAGAATGATATGGTTAACAAGGATCTAGGCCCAAGTCACAAAAATACAGCTCCCTCCTGATTGCATGACTCCAACTAGAAGAAATTAGACCCCCAGCACCTGCAAGATCCCATTGCCTTGACATTAGAAGCCACAATTCTCTTCTTAGAAATCCTTGTTTTGTCAGGTTGTTTTTAATCCATAAATAGTCGAAGAGCCTCTTGTAATCTGAAGCCAGTTTCCAGCTGCCCACTTTGCTAAGCCTGACACAGTCTGTCCTTATCAGCTTTTGCAGGTAGAACTCTCTGCTCTTACTTTTCCTACCCACCCACCCACTGTTCTTTTCTTCCTACTTTTTGTTCCTATGAAACAAAGCTCATCAAAATAGAGTGAGTGGTTACACCATCAGAAAGCGCAACTGAAGTTATCAGCCACGTGCCTTTGCATTTTGCCACTCAACATGCCTTAAAAAGTTACTTGTTTGCAGAATAACTTTTCATTCCAATGAGTGAGAGTTACATGCACAGTTTCCACTCTGATATGAGGGTTCTAGTTCATTCAGACCCAGAGAATTCCTTCTTAAACTACTTTGCCATAGTTTCTGCACCTCACCATATGTTACAATAGTATAACTGGAAGTGAACATATGAAGGCCACTAGATGTGTCTGTGTGTTTGCACAAAGTTCCAGATGGAGCATGTTCCCTGGTAAACAAAGTAGACAAAGCTGGAACTCAAGCTGTATGGAAGTCTGTATCTTCAGTTAATAGCTGTTTTGGTTTTTTTTCAATAAACACTTCCTTTTCAGTAGATCTCTGATTTTCTCTTGATACCCTGGGTCCTACCCATCATCCATCCAGTTATGGACTGGAAATCTGCTCACTCTGGCTAATGACACAAACTAAATGGATTCCCCATGGAATTTCCTTTCTCCATCCTCTCCCTCATGCACTTGTGTCATCATTTTCTACTAAGAGGTTAAAGAAAGTAAGTGTTGGGAGTCAGAATTTTAACTTTGTTTCATTTTTATTATGAACATAGGAACATACTGCTGTTTATCTCATCAGCAGACATAGGAAAGGGATGGCTTGCTATGTCCCAGCACAGGGAACTCACCAAGTGAGACTTTATATGTACATGTGATGGCCACTATCTTGGCTGACACCAGGGATTGAACCAGGGAATGCCAGACCTGAAACATGAGTATCTACAGCTCAAGGTGAAGAGACAGGCTCTATAACTGGGGACTGTAACAGACTCACATCCTCTGTAAATAAGACACAGAGAAAGGTATATAACACACACTGAGCAATGGAGAACTCACACACTTCATGCCCACACGGGGGGGAGGGACAGCTGTAAACATACATTAAGAGCAAACTAGACCCCTCATAACATTTAGATGCATCCTCACTTCACCACCTTGGTTTCCTTCTAGGTCATTAAGTATTAGCTATGCTGTTTCTAGATACTTTGCTTCAATGTTTTACCTTCTCTTTATCAGATCTTGCATTTGTCCTGCTTACAGCAAAGAAATTCTGATCATAGCCACTCTTCAATCTCAAGGTACATGAGGAACACAGAAATGAAAGAGCATAGAACTGAATACAGAGAATGTGTTAAATAGTTGTTGCTGACATTTCCTGTGACAATAGCATTGCAAAGCTGAGACTCTTCTGCTCTGAAAACTAAGGAAATATGACGAATTCTTACTCAAAAGATTTGTTTCCTTCCTTCCTCTTTAGTGACAAAGACTCAGTTAACTCAGTTCTAAATGTAGGGCCAAACTGTGGTGATGTTTCTTGCCCTCAGCCCCAGTGCTATTGGACCAGGCACTCTAACTGCACCTTCTCATGGCATATAAGCAATGCAAGGGCTGCCAAATGCAATCAGCTTTGGTGATCACCCATCCAAGCTGCAGTTGAACCAATCACAAAGGTAAAAAAGAATGTTTATATTCCATTACCAATCCATCTAGCTCTTGAGGGACAACCTAAAAATTCAGAATACACTGAAGGTAAAATCTAGCAGCAAATATGACATGAGAAAAGAGATCCCTTTAATTAATACACTATCTGGGTATGGATCATTATACCAGTATAATATACACATGTACATTTCTTGAATGAGCAGACACTTCCTAAATAAATAGAGAGAGAGAGAGAGAATGCAACTCAAAGAATGAAGTGCAATGCTCCGCACTCAGGCCCTGATACAGGAAACACGTACATAATTGTCAAGCACATGAGTAGTCTTATTGACTTCATTGTATTTATACTGAACCGGAAGTTTAAATGTGTGAAGTCAATGTATTTGAACATAGGCACATGATTTCAGTGGGACTACTCACATGCTTAAAAGTTAAGTGTGTGCTCAAATGCTTTGCTGAATTGGAGCCTAATACAGCGTCTTTCATCTGAGGAGGTCATGATGCTTTAAAACACTGGTTAATAAAACCACATTGTAAAGCGGGATAGTATTATAATCACTGTACAGGTGGGGAAACTGAAGTATATTGAGGCTAAATTGCTTGCCCAAGGTCACACAGGAAACGCCAATAACAGAACCCAGGAGTCCAACCACATAGTTCCTGTCTATAGACAAGAACTCCGATCCTTTTCCTGGATGCCAATGAACAAAGCCCCCAACCCATGCAAGAAGCAGGGGTAATGAATGTTACCTCTGGGGGAATACTGTCATCTGAGTCCGAGCTGTCATCATAACCGCTGCCGTCTAAATTCATCTGTAAGAGCTGGTCAATGGTGGCATCCACAGCTCCATTGTTAGCCCTCAAAACACATTCAATAATGTCATAATCCATATTGGGGAACATAGTCTTGAAATCCTCCATGGCCTGGTTGAACTCCAGCCGTCGCACCTGCCTGGTGGGCCGGCTGTTGTTGAGTTCCTGGGCGGAAGAGCTGTTCCTTGAGCTGCCATTGCTGCTGCTCCGCCGGAACAGGCTTGTCATTTTTGAGAGCTGTTTTTGAAAAATGTTTAATCTTTTAAAACCTACTTTAGAAATTAAAAAAGAAAAGAAAGAAACAAACTATAAATCCTAGGTGAGGAAGAGGTGGGAGGGGAGGGTGCCGCCTGCCAGCTTTGTGGTCAAGAAGCTACATAGCCATCCTTTAACGCTACTGCCCAGTAATCCAGCACACAAAGGGAAGACATCCGGGATGCCTCAGCAGAAGAGCAGGAATTGTTGTGCCAACATGGAGGGGCCTGGTTTCAAGCAGTTCTCCACTGGGGTCCTGTGCAGGACACGTCTTCAGCAACACGACAGACTCCTGAGACACTGGAGCATAATGTAACCTGAGAACAAGAAACAAAACACACTTGGAACAGAATCGTGGGGAAAACCGATCAGAACGGTTTTTTTTAATAGAAAGAAGGGCTTTTTGGTGAAAAGACATGGACTTCCCTCTAAATATTTCAGGAAGTTTGTCAAAAATGATCTTGAAATTATTGAGAGAGAGAGAGAGAGAGAGAGAGAGAGAGAATGTGGTTTTCAGTAAATGAAACATTTAAAAAAAATGTCAAGAATGTTTCTGATCAAAATTTTGATTTAAAAAAAAAATAAGTGGGGAGTGGGAAGGAGGGGAAAAAAGTGAAAATGGGTGTGTTTTCCAACCCTCTACAGGAAAACACCACCATTTAAAAAAAAACAAAACAAAAAAAACCCTTCAGGTCTGACCAGCTCCATTCACAGCACACATAGGTCATTTACACTACGTATGTTTATTCTGCTTGGCCAGTAGCAAGGCCATGGAGCTTAACAAACAGTGTCACAGTTGCTAAAGACTGTTTGTACCTATTAGCTGTTAATTACCTATTATCCTGTCACAAGGTCTAAGGCAGGAGACAGTTCCCTGGATAGACTAGGACGCTGCATATATTAAACTAATTCTACATTCTACCTTAGCCACATTAAGTACAGATAATAAGGAGACTTATCTCAAGTACCAAGCAGGGTGAAACAAAGCTGGAAATGGGGCCTAGGTCTGCCAAAACTTGGGACGCATCTCTCCAGGCAAAGAAATACAACTGGTACGCAGATACCATGGTAATGGGCATCAGTAGACAGAGAAATATACTTTTACCTCCTAAGCTGGGAGGAAAAGCATGACTAGGCAGACCACAATTGCGTTTTTGTGTCTGTCAAGTCCTGGCTTCCAGTGCCATTCTAACCACTAAGCCACACATTCTCCCTAAACAGCACAACGCTGTATTTTCAAATATTTATTAACATTTCACAGCGACTAAGCAGACGTGTTTATATGGCACTTACGGAAATGAGCAGTTTTCTGCAGAGGGAGCTTCAGAGAGAGATTTTAGAACTGTCAAACATTTGTATAAACACAAGTCACTTGGATTTGCTACTGAGAAAGAGCAGTTCAGTGTTCTCATTCAGAACAAGAACCACAAAAGGAACTGGCGTCACCACAATTTGGATAACACATTGCCTTACTCCACTTTCCAAGTCATCATATCTATCTTCTGGCGTGGTTATAAATTCCTCTTTAATAAATCCCTCCCTTGTACATTAGAAATTCATGGGAATAACAGCTCTAAGGGGAGGAGGTTAGTTGGCTTTTTAAAAAGGAAGTATTGGATTCCCTAATCAAAGGAATATGATAACTTTCAAGAGACCGTGTCCAGAAAAAAAAACCTGTGGAGCCAATCATTCATTGTTATTCATATTACAGTAGCACACAGAAACCCCAATCAGTCATGGACTCGGGACTCTGATGTCCTAGGCACTGTACAAACACAGAACGAAAAGATGGCCTCTGCCCCAAAGGGCTTACCATCTGAATAAACAACAACAACAGCAGCATTTTCTACCCCAAAGAGTTACAATCTAAATAAAACCATTCAAAATCTCCAATTGCAGTGTTATTATTTATAAATAATTAAGTGTCTCTCTAAACACAGAAAGCAAGTAAAACCAACTTCGGCAATTTCAGAACAGCAGATAAACACTTTGCAAACATGGCAAATCAAACATTGGGAAAAGTCACCAAATCCAAGATCGAAATTCACTTTAAAACATAAACTAGGACTGTCAATTAATCACAGTTAACTCAAAAAAGTTAATCGCGATTAATCAGAGTTTTAATCGCACTAATAAACAATAGAATACCAATTGAAATTTATTAAATATTTTTGATGTTTTTCTACATTTTCAAATATATTGATTTCCATTACAACACAGAATACAAAGTGTACAGTCCTCACTTTATATTATTTTTATTTGCACTATAAAAATGATAAAATAAATAGTATTTTTCAATTCACCTCCTACAAGTACTATAGTGCAATCTCTTTATCGTGAAAGCGCAACTTACAAATGTAGAATTTTTTTGGTTACATAACTGTACTCAAAAAACAAAACAATGTAAAACTTCAGAACCTACAAGTCCACTCAGTCCTACTTCCTGTGCAGCCATACATTAAGAGAAACAAGTTTGTTTACATTTACAGGAGATAATGCTGCCCACTTATTTACAATGTCACCTGAAAGTGAGAACAGACGTTCACATGGCACTTTTGTACCTGCCATTGCAAGATATTTACATGTCAGTTATGCTAAACATTCATATGTCCCTTCATGCTTTGGCCACCATTCCAAAGGACATGCTTCCATGCTGATGACGCTCCTTAAAAAAATAATGCGTTAATTAAATTTGTGACTGAACTCCATGGGGGAGAATTGTATGTCTCCTGCTCTGTGTTTTACCTGCATTCTGCTATATATTTCATGTTATAGCTGTCTCGGATGATGACCCAGCATGTTGTTCGTTTTAAGAACACTTTCACTGCAAATTTGACAAAACGCAAAGAAGGTACCAGTGTGAGATTTCTAAAGATAGCTACAGCGCTCGACCCAAGATTTAAGAATCTGAAGTGCCTTCCAAAATCTGATTGGGACAGGGTGTGGAGCATGCTTTCAGATGTCTTAAAAGAGCAACACTCCGATGCAGGAACTATAGAAACCCAAACCATCAAAAAAGAAAATCAACATTCTGCTGGTGGCATCTGACTCAGATGATGAAAATGAACATGCGTTGGTCTGCACTGCTTTGGATCGTTATTGAGCAGAATCTCAGCATGGAAATATGAATCTTTAGCACATTTGGCACATAAATATTTTGCAACGCTGGCTACAACAGTGCCAAGTGAACGCCTGTTCTCACTTTCAAGTAATATTGTAAACAAGAAGTGGGCAGTATTATCTCCTGCAAATGTAAACAAAACTTGTTTGTCTGATTGATTGGCTGAACAAGAAGTAGGACTGAGTGGACTTGTAGGCTCTAAAGTTTTTAATTGTTTTGGTTTTGAATGCATTTATTTTTTGTACATAATTTTACATTTGTAAGTTCAACTTTCATGATAAAAGATTACACTACAGTACTTGTATTAAGTGAATTGAAAAATACTATTTCTTTTATTTTTATAGTGCAAATATTTACAATAAAAATAAACAAAGTGAGCACTGTACACTTTGTATTCTGTGTTGTATTTGAAATCAATATACTTGAAAATGTGGAAAACCTCCAAATATATTTATATAAATAGTATTCTATTATTGTTTAACAGCATGATTAATTGCGCGATTAATCGTGATTAATATTTTAATCGCTTGATAGCCCTACCATAAACAGATTATATAGCTCCTGCCTTTCATTTGGAGACACAGGGCCAAATTCATCTCTAGATTAACTCCACTGATTAATAGATTTACACCAAGGACAATTTTGGTCCATAATATACATTTTCAAAAGCTTTTTCTTAATTGGCAGTTGGAGAATTCAAGACAACTGTTCCAGAAATTGTATTTAATTACTAAAGAACCCAAATCAAATTATTTTAAAATAAAAATGTCAGAAGGACCTTAGCAAAACATAATGTAATCAGATTCAAAACCATTAGGCAGAGCAATAACCTCCTAAGTCACCCATGCATAACTGTTTGATTATCATGTGTATGTATTATGCATGAAAGTTATGTTCCTTATACTACCCAATTCATGTTAGCAATAAAGCTTCAGGCTTTTACACCTTGAGTTATTCTAAACAATTTAATAGGCTGCACAGAGTAGCCCAGTATCCAAGCAAAGAACAATGGCAATGCAGTAGAGATCCCTCCAGGGAACTGTACTAAGCCCAGCAGAAACATTAGACGGATGCACTTAATTTTGCACTTCTGTTTGAAGTCTCTTTTCCCTGAGTTCTGGCCCAATATAGCAAGTTAACAGCAGGGCTCTGAAAATCAGGGTTTATGCAGGGAAAGTAAGAAGGATGTTTTGTTGTAAAGTTGTTCCGGTCATCAGTGCAGACAGCAGTACAAACCATGTCCTCACCCAGTGTCTGATAGGTCAGCCAGTGATCACTGAATCTCACACCAAAGCACCTACCCTTTAGAAATATGAGCTGTATCCTGCACAAATCTTTGGAGAGAGAGGTGCTTACTGTAAACAAACTTTTCTACATGGGAAAGCACTTATTACTGGGCAAAGCCAGACATGCGTTAACTGTGACATTTCACAAATGTATTCTTCTGCTGGAATTCCTCCTGCTTTTTGAATTTAACATGCTGGGATTTTTTCATTTCTCACATTCCGTCAGATTTATCAATTAGTCTTCCACCTATGGTATGAAAACAAGAGCATTTGGCCTTGTTAATGTTGCTGATTTATGCTGGATATATAGGACACTTTTCCACTAATTCTTTGAGAAGGAAGGTCCCTGTTTGGATTTTATTTTTTTATGGTTAATCTCTCCTCAGACTGTTGCCCTAAATCCAACCTAAACTAATTTGTTGCCTTACAAACCAAGGCCGAGATCCTGCAACTAGAACCATGTAGGAGGATTGAGGATTCCCTGCACCCACACTGATCCAACTGCAGGATTGGGGACTAAAATTATGACATGCATATTAATTATTATTAATAGACCAGGACCCCACTGTGCTAGGTACTCTACAAACTCAGAACAAAAAGACAGTCTCCGAGCCAAACACCTAACAATGTAAATAGTACAAGAGACAACAGATTCATACAAATAGTCTGAGAGGGAAACAATGCAACAATATAGTCAGCATGATACACTAGCAGACTACTTGTTGTCAAGTTTTTTTCTAGGGTTCATGGCAGAGAACAGAGAGATCATGATGTTAATTTCAATGAGAGTTAAGAGCCACTCAGCATCTTACAGGGCTTAGCCTATACTTTGCAACTTCTACCCAAAAACTGAAAAGAGCTTGACAACTGACAAGCATTACATCTCAAGTATTTTGCATATAGGGAAACTGAGGTAAAAAGTTTAAGGGACTTGATACAGACTCACTGTGTGATCTTGGGCAGAGCCAGGAATGAAACCCAGTCCTTATGCCTTCCATTTCCCTGCATGAGCCACTAGACCATATTTCTTTCCCCTTGTTCGTTCAAAGGCATTAAGTCATGTAACTGTAGACAGAACCCAGGCCTGCATGTTTGGTTGTTAACCTGTTCAACATGTAGCAGTTACTAAGAGGCCTGTCCTGCTTCACCATCTAATTATCTGACTCCAGAAAACAGCAAAGTACCATGGTGCATAATCGCAAGAGAGTGGAATTCCTTTGTCAGAGAAACCGTGGTAACCGGTGAGGAAACATACATTTGCAGTGTTACATTCTGGCCCCTGGCTCCCCTTCACACTTACATTTTATTTTAAACTACCAAGACAGTCGCAAAGAGATTGAGTGCAGTCCAGAAAACCTAATGTGCTGATTAGATAAAAATACCTATTACAGATGTTTCCAAAAGTAATGAATACTAAAGAGAAATAAAAGCAGTGGCGAGCCAGGATATCAGCTATGATGTAGTAACTACACAAAGTGCTACGAACACTTTGATCTCTCAAGTCAAACAACAACAAAATATCTCATTGGTGCTCCCACCTGCTAGGCTGATGGTATCATGTCAATTCACATTATAAGCCAACACATGATCATTATGTTTTCCTGATGTTGGTGAAAGAAAGGAAAAAGTAATAACAGAGTCTCTTTAAACCCACCTCAGAAAAAAACTGAATTGGTGGAAGCCTCTTCTTCATGAACTGATTACTAACCTCTGACCAGGGAACAATAGGAATCTAGCAATGACCCTACCGACACTTGTGGTTAAACTGTTGGAATTCTGCAAGGGATCTTGTGTGCTATTCTGATCACCCCATGAGACACAAAGAAGGCCATTCAAAAACATGGCAGCTTATTATAAAGAACAGCTTTGTAAAGACAAAAATGCAATTGCTACAGTCTTAGAACCTCAATATTCCAAACATTCTATAAGAGAGTGTCTTTTTTGGTTGTTTGCTTACCAGAACTTAGTGGTTGTCAATGGAATTCATCCTTCAGGACAAGTGGAATTTTAAGCACCTAGAACCACACAAAGAAAGAGCAAGCGACCTCCATTGATTGGGTGTTAGTCTGCTCTTTGGAGACAAGGAAAATCTACAGCTTGGTTTACACGCCATGGCAAAACGCATATGAACATGTCACTTGAAGGTACATTCAGACCACACTAGCCACTGCTTAGAATCATCTAGTCAATTGCTTGCCATACATGTGTCTTCATACACTGGGCCAAATCCCATGTCCTTACTAAATCTCTGATCCCCAACATTTGTGGCCACAGTCTGCCCACATGGAACAACTTGTAGGACAGAGACCTCAGGATTCACACATTCCTTACTAGGACACAACTCCAATTCATGTCAGTATTTAGCCCCCAGCTTAGGAAAATGTTTCTGTTCAGGAAGGGAGCCTAAGCACGTGTTTAAGTTCCAGTGCAGTCAATGACACTGTAGCATATGCTTAAAGTGAAGCACCTTCTCTGAATTTTTTAAAAATTGTCTTTCTGAGCGTGTTTCTGTAAAAAGGGGCCCAGTGGTAAACTCTTTATTTTAAATGTATCTTAAACAAAGCCAGTTGATATTATCTGTCTTTGTCATACAGGGGGATCTAATTTAGTATCCTTTAAAAATAGCAGTAAGTTATGAGGTTTAGCCTTGTTTAAAAGATGCTATGCCTGATGCAACTGTAAAAGGTCATTTAGTAAATAGAGGTAGGATAAAACAAACCCTACTCACTACCCTTCTAACCTGTATGGTATTGCATGGGGGGAATTATTTTGGGGAACTTCTATGGCCTGTGCTATACAAGAGGTCAGACTAAATGACAACAATGGTCCTTTCTGGCCCTAGAATCTATGAATCGCTGCATGCCTAATACTATCGGTGCTCAGATAAATTATTTACATTGTGCCAGAGGTCCCTGATTTCATTGATTTCAGTTGGGTGCTCAGCACTACTCAAAATCAGGCCCCATGTCAGCAAGACACCAAGTCAGCTTGTTCAAATATCAATTATTCCTTTCCAAGGGAGCTGTTAGTCAACATGATATGGGAGACTGGGACAATTCATCTAAATTATAGTCCACAGTGCATAGCATGTCTAAGTGCAGTAACAGACTGATTCTGGTCAGAATATTTTTAAAATTAGGTATGTGTACAATATGCTATACGTCAACAAGGCTCTATAGCATGTCTTGGTTTGAACAACACTAAGGGATTGCGGTATTCAGCTATTTCCAAAACCATGGATGACACAATACACTGTAGTTTGGAAAAAATTTGCTGTGAAGTCTGTTTCAGTCTGTCAGTGATGCCTTTGAAGAGAAGTATTAGACAGAGCAGAGATGATACATTTTAACCACAGATCTGTGCCTTTTCCCTCATGTGCCCCTAAGTTTATATATGTACGGGGCCACAATTTGCAGTGATGATAATCATGGTTAATTTACTGTAAATCCATTAAAATATCTTTCTTTATTAGCCCGTGCACTTCAACAGTACCTGTTATCAGAGAATTTCAAACCACTTTACAGACACGGATTAATTTAAGATCACAAACTCTCTATGAGGTAGGTGAGATCTTTACCTTTACCAATAGTTATTTTGGGGTATTTCCTCATATTCTGTTTGTTGACACTTCTTTATATCGCTTGTTTGTTGACAGTCTTCTTTGTATTTCTTGTTAAGGAGCAAGTACAGTAAAGGAATACTTGGAAATATTGAATACAAACCAGCTAGACTGGATGACAGCAATCAGAGGTTGTTAGAATTACTGGACTACTGATAATTATTTTTGTAAAGTCAATGAAGCACTGGGGAAATGCCAGGAGGTTAGAGAAAGTCAAAGGTTATGCTGATTTTCCAAAAAGTAAAGATGAGCGCTCTTGTCCATTACCAACCTGTCTAACTGCTTTCTCGTGTAAAATAATGGAACGAATAAAAGAAAAAACACACTCACTGAACAGCTGGAAAACAACGCACAATAAGCAGTATAGATTTTTACAGCTTCAATGGAAACATTCAGATGCAGAAAGTGGATGTTTTTAGGTACTCAAATGTTTCAGTTTGTGATGCCGGAAATCATATGGTGTGATATTATTTGGTAGCTAGAGCTAGGTACTGAAAGTCAGAACTCCCGAGTTCTGTTCCACTGTCTCACCATGGACAAGTCATGTGGGCTGAGATTTTAAAATTCACCTTAGGGGATTTGGACACCCAAATCCCATTAAAATTAATCCCACTAATAAACCTCAGCCTTAGCTTCTCTATGCCTTAGGCTACCCATTTGTAACATCAGGACTGTAACTCTTATCTACCCATTGTCCAATCATTTCAGGACCTCAAAAATTCTTTACAAACTTTTATTATATCCCTATTTTACAGGCAGAGAAAGCAAGGCACACAGGAATTACATCACCAAAAGAATCAGTGACAAAGACAGCAGTGGAACCCAGGAATCATGGCTCCCAGATACCTAAGTGCTAATCATTAGACAGTACTGCCTCCTACACTCCCTTCGTCCCCCAGATATGTCCTACTTGGCAGTAAAGAACCTGGCCTATAGGTCACTGTATCCAGCCTGTTAAGCTGACTCAGAGAACAGTATGGACAAATTATGCATTACCTATGAACCCTCCAGAGCCTTAGCATCACAGAGAAGCTGAGGCTGGGGACAGCTATATCCCAGACTCATTAGTGAACAGTGGAGAGATATTAATCTAATGGCAAATTATATTCAATTATGGGAATGTCTAAAAGTGCCGGGGAACCAGTTTTTCTAGCTCGCCAAAGAACAAACAATTCTCCTGGGGCTGTTTGCATCTGACTCTAAGTGCCACTATGTGCTGACGAATGAGAGCTTCAATAATGCAGAGCGAGAGCATCTGTGATGGCCCTGCAGGCCGTCTGAAGTGGCGGGGAAGTGAGACAGCTCATTTTCACCATCTCTCAGCCTCCAGTCGCGCGGGCTTTTGCGTTTGCCAGTCAGGAAAGGCAGAGGGCACTCAGAGGAGAGGGAGATGAAACATACCAAATGCACTGGAGAAGAAATGGAGTTCACAAAGACATCCACTTGCTAAGGGGGCGGGACACATCTCAGCTCATGTTCACAGTACAACAGGGTTGAACACCTGGGCAGAATGGTAAGAGAGAAATCTGTGAAACATTGGGAAAAAACCTCTCTTGCCCCCAAATCCCCCAAACAGTACTTAATATACCAAAACAAACCCATGGAAATATCTTTGGATCAGGAGAGAAAATAAACCTGTGAGGGTTTTTACATAAGGTTTCATTAACCTGGTGAAGGAGGGTACTATGAATGGACCCTGATTAGACTTAATGGGATAGAATTTACCATTGGAGTCAATGGGGTTACTCCAGGGATGAATTTAGCCCAACAATAATACTTTGTAGTTCCATAGCATATTTCATCCCGCTATCTCAGAATGCTTTACTAACAGCGATTAGCTCATGAGGTACATGTTCTTACAGCCATTCACAGGTGGGGAAACTGAGACTAAGAAAGGCTAATCAACTTGCCCAAGGCCACATGGTGAGTCAGTGGCAGAGACAAGGGCCCTGACTCCAAGTCTTCTGCTCTAACCATTGGAGCAGCAACCCAGAGCACGAGGAACTGTTCTGTCACATCAAAGTGCAGGGGCAAAGGCAACAGACAATATCCCCAAGCTTCAAAAGCCTCCACGTTAGCCTGCTCTCAACAAACTTTTCCTACCATCCCTCACCCCACCCACTTTTGGTTGAGTAGCTGGATGAGCTTCAAACTGTGTCGCAGCACGAAGGGGGCGTGCCCAGAGCTCCAGAGGGGATGGAAGCCCCTGCACACTACTCTGCCAGCAAAACAAAGCCACAAAAGCAACACCACACCAGCTGATGTAGCCCAAAGAGGGACATATAAGATCGCCAGTCTCCTGCCCCGCATCCCAAAGAGCAGGGGAGCGGGAACCAAAGGAGCCTCACCCCTATTTAATACTTGCCTGTTTCTTCCCAAGCTAGACCAGTATTGCCTCAAAAGCCAAGTAACCTTTAAATGCTGCACTTGCTTCTTAAGACGAGGCTCTGAGCCAATTTCTCTTTTCACGTACACGTTGACTTCAGGGGAGTTAATCCTGATTTACACTGGTCTCAGTGAGATCAAAGTCAGACCTTATGTTCCTAAACTATACATTAAGGGCAACATTCACCCAGGTACAGCAGGCCAAGCGTAAGTCCCTGGACATCAATGCCTTTGGGGACTTCGGGAGGGGCCGGGCAGCGAGCCTCCTGGAGGGCAGAACACTGGTCAGCATCCACCCTTTCCATGGGAACTGTCAAATCTAAGTTATGCTTGCATTTAGACCAGATGTCATAAATAGCGGAGTCCTGGACCTTAAGAAGACTAGCACAGGGGTGGCGGTTGGGCCAAGAAATCCATCTTTTGTGCAGCTTCCTTCATATAACCATTGAAATTGTTGCATGCAAGATAGCTGTAGAGCAAGGATGGTGATTGGCTGAGTTACCTCTGTTATCACAATGGTCTAAGACTTTTGGCCTGGCAAAGATACACGCCTTACTGTAACTATATACCACATGGGTGTAATTCATAAAGTCAAAACAGCTTAGAACTTAAAAACTGGGTAACGGACTGTGAATCCCGGTGATGACTGAACCTGGTGATATTTTGAACAAAAAGAGCTCTCAGACATGCTTGTAGCTATTTCTATTGCTTCACACTGACTCAGCAGACATTCTAGAATGACACACAGCGTGGCAATCCTGGAATCCTATTATATAGATTACAGGAAGGCAGCATATAGTACTTAGGGGTGTGTGTGTGGCGCACACACACACTCAGAGTTCAGTCTCATGGCTGCTCAGAGCCTGCCTCTGTTTTTCATTTGCCCCTTGCTCCCAGGAAAGGATTATCCTATATTATTTATCACCTCACATAATATCACATGACTCCAGAAGATAAAGCTTTCAGTAAAATGCCAAAATAGACACCTGATGCCTTTTGCTTCCCCTATATCTTGCTAGGCTAGTCTCTAACTTGGTATTCTTCTTATAGCTCCAGTTCCTGGAGCCAATTTAAAATGGGAAAGATGAAACCGTGTCAGTTTCTCTCCCTCCTGGCTGCACAGCACAGTTTGCAAGCATGATCCTTGACAAATAAAGAAGACAAACAAAATAGAATCCACTTTTGATATATATATATTTTTTTTAAAAAACCCTCATGACTTTTAAGCCCATCTCATGATTTTCTGAATGCTTGGGGTTGGCACTACTAGATACCCAAAGCTACACACATGACAGGTCACAACCATACCAGTTCCTTTTACCCCCGCCCTCCCTGTACAGAAAACCTGAGAAGTGATATTACAGCAAGTATCACACTGATCAAAGGAATACAGAAAATCACAATTCCTTCCAAACAGGTCCATTTATTTGTCACAGCACTGCATTCCACCCAAGGAAAGGGAAGGAGACTGGCAGATGGTTCGAGTAAAATCTCATTAGCTAATTCAATTGTTTTTGACACCCCTTGGAAGAGAATGGTTCATTACCATGCAACTGGAAAGCGCCCTCCATTCTCAAGCTTGTTGCCATATAGCACAACGCAATATTATGATCCCAGAGATTTATATTGCAAGTGCTGTTCAAATGGTGAAATCACAGCAGGGTTAGATCTCGCAAACATTTTCATGCACTTTGTTCTAGGGGGTCATTTTAATACTCTGGGGCGCAAGGGAGAGAGGATAGCATCTCTCTGTATTAACAAGATAAAACCTACTATCCTTTCCTGAGCACTTCATTGGTTTTAAAACCCAACAGGTAAATTGTTCTAGCAAGCAGACAATGCATGATCTCTGGTTCAGGAGTGGGGCTAAGGATCATGACACAATCCAGCACATTTTGTTTGCCCCTCTTGCTGTTGTGAGACCAAATTCACTACCACAGGTTGACAAGATGTTGCTACTGCCTTCCTGCATGGAACTGGTGTTGATGTGGAACCCAGAAGTAAGTTATTGTTATATCACACCACAGGAAAGAAACTCTCTCTTTTAATAGCTGCATATTCAAACCAAGCAGAGTCAACACAATCATTTTCTAATGCTGTTATTCTACAATCAAACCAACTGCATAATACCCACAGGATTTCTAGCTGCAATAATAAATAATAATAATTTGCTCTTATATAAGAACTTTCATGTGAAAAATCTCGAGGGGGGAAGAAAAGAAGTTATTCTAGAAAATGCCCAAACACAGATCTGCCTGATAGACTGACAGGCTGCTTGGGAGGCATGAGGTTCTGCTTGTGTCAAAGAGCGTGTGCTTGCATCTAGCTCACAAAGCACTACAATTTTAATCCTCTATCTGGGTATTTATGTGGCTCTGTTGCTGGATTATCCAAATGTCTTCCAAACACGTACATGCCTCACAAGAGTGCTGCGAGGATGACCACATTAAGGATTGTGAGGTACTCAGATACTACGGTAATGGGGGACCTTCAGATAGATAGTATTTAAAAACAGAACTAACAACAATATCATAATTTATATACATACACCTCTACATATACAAGTGTGTATATAATATACCTGTGGGAGTAGAAGTTACTGAAGTCAAAGAAATATGAATTAGTTTTGCACTTAATTCCGTGAGTGCTTCATTCTGTGCCTCTTCTTATCTCTTTTGGGAGGGAGTTCCACAGTTTAGGTCCAGCTGCTCTGAAAGTTCTTGCTCCAGAACTCCTAAGTCTCCCTCTCTTGGTAGGCAACTTTACTGTTCCAGGGGAATGCAGCTGTCATGGCAGGTCATGGATGGAGGGGAGTTCTCTGATACTGCTAGACTCAGTGCCACACAGGGCTATACATATCAAAACAGAGACTTTAATTTGGATTCTGCATTGAATGGAGTACCAGTGCAGCAAGCTGAGTGCCAAGGCAATATGTTCCTGGGGACCTGTGGTGCTAAACAACAGGCTGCTGAATGTCTGTACCAGTTGGGGCTTTTTCAGGTTGTGTGGATTCATTTTTAGATATAAGCTTCTTCTATCTCTACGTACCACCTACGGATATTTGCAAGACATTCCTTAATCTTTACATTTGCCTGTAAAATTAATTTGAACAACAGTACACGCTGTGAGGCAAATCCACCAATATCAGCATGAAGAAACAGTATTTTTTTTTTAAATTGCTAGGTGGTTTATGTTCTGCTAATGAAATTAAACTGAGCCTTAAAAAAAGAAAAAAGTAACAGATACACACACGCACATACAATAGTTGCTTTTTCACTGACTTATTTCATCCAAGCCCAGGCTTGGAGTTGTGTTGTGTATGTGTAATCAGAGGGAGAATACAGCAGCAACAATCCTGGTTCAAGCAGCCTTCAGTGTCATCTTTTGATACCACTGGACAAGATGGGGCGAGCTCAGTTTCACACACTGAAATATAGCAACATGCTGGTTGATCTCCAAATATTTGATGGTAAACTGACCTTAGGCAGCTTCTGTTGCACAAGAATAAATTAGTGCATGGCTGCCTGTTTGAATTCATTCAGGTTTAAATGGTTGCCATGTTTTCTTCTCAGGACTATTACCGGATTATACAGATGGGCCCCAAAAGCTGGGCTTGGCAGGTGCTGCTTTAAAATGGTTTACAAGGTGTGAAAAACACAATATTGTAACCTTGTGCAAGTTCACCACGAACACTTCCGGCTTTCCCCTACTCCTGACATTAACAGATGCTGATCATATGTGCAATCGCATTCCTAAGGGCCGGCACTCTTGCAAGTTTAAATCTAATAACATTCAGTTCAATTCTGCTCATTAAGGTAAAGCAGAACTACTAGTTATTGGTACCTGTCTTTCCCTTGGGCAACTGCTGAGATACCTGCTCATTTGGCAGCCATACAAATTAAGTATTGTGACAATTATCAGCAATCAAATCTTACATTAATACCTCGCTTTCCATCCCAAAGGCACACAACACACGTTTACAAAATACAGCTCCTATATGTAAGAATTGCTCTCTTCGGTGAAATTCAGCCATGTCCACAGTGAAAGGTGGCAGATGTTGAACAGCCCATGGCAGCACTATACAGTGTTAGAACAGGAAACAAAGAATTCTGCATTCTGTTGAAACTCTATGGCCTGACCCAAAACCCAATGAAGACAAAGGGAGTCCTACGATGGGCTTTGGACCAGGCCCCTACGGAGTTTTATGGCAAGCAGAAAGCAATCACACCAGCTGGAATTTGGCTGGCCACTATGACTAATTCCCATACCCTCCAGGGAAAGAACTGTAGCATCTTCAAATGACGAGAAGTGATTAAGACTGTGGTCTTAATTTTCATAGGAAAAAGAAGCACTGCACCCTGAAGCACCAGGATAAGGCATTGCTTCAGTACTGTCCCAGGGAGACTAGGGCCATGTACCAAACCTACCTGAGAGATAGAAATCAGACTGCCCATGTGTTTCTGTCCATTTGGTTGGCCTAACATCTCCATTTCCCTTTCAATCTCATTCCAATGTCAGCAGCAATGTCCCCATAATTTGAAGATCAACTCCAATACGTCTGTTAGTCTATAAGGTACCACAGGACTCTTTGTCGTTTTTTACAGATCCTGAACACAAAACTATTCCACACTTTCTGGACTACGAAAGATGGACTGCGCTCCAAACTCTTCACAAATACAAGGCATTAAGTTGCCCAACGTACTAAGCTACTCAGGATGGGGATTTTTACAGGGTCTGCTTATAAGATCATTAGTACAGTCAAAACAACTCCAGCACTTAGACATCACTTTTCAAGCTGCATTCCACAGAAAACAGCATGGATTCCTTCGCAGCAGAAGAGATCTGATTAGACCACCCTACTAGTGTTTGGAGTACTTAAATAGTAGTAATGGGTGGCTTACCCGAGATCACTTATTCATGGATGCTTTAAAAACTCCCGTACCCCAATCTGGGTCTATGCTGGTTATGTGCTATGTATGTATCTTGTGAACCTTATACCCGATACTTGTAACCTCTCATAACTTAAGCCTGACCCCAGATGTACAGTATCTTCCTTCTTAACTTGTGTAAATTTGATTTTAAACATTAGCTTTAATATATTTGAAATTGACCCTGTGGCTGAGCTTCAACAGGCAGCAAAATTCTAAGTAACTGCAACTAGGAAACTGGCATTCCTCTTTTGTATTAATAAAAGGCCCAGGAACTAGCTGGTGTACTGAGGCAGAGCAAAACTATGGTCTCATTTACTCTCTGACTGATGACAGCAGGGCTGCACACATTTAACTGATGGCACAATTTGGCCCACTGTGCCCATCAAGTAACGCGCCACCTCGCTGTGTATTACTGACCAACATGATAAGCAAAAGATATTCTCATTGTCACCATAAAGTAGGGCTTAGAAACTGATCAGAGTAATCCATGGATAGGTTCACCTAGTGTATGTTTTTGCAGAGAGACCTGGCACTGGGAAGAGCAATTAAAGAAAATTTAAGCATGTTAATAGCACTTCATTTCTGTTGCCCCTTTCAGCAAGGGATTTTGAAGCAATGTGCAAACATTAACTAATCATTCCAACAACCCTCTAAAGTATTTTAATAACCATTTTACAGATCGGTGAACCACGGCTCAGAGAAGTTAAGCAGTTTGCGGGATGTCACACAGGAAGAGACAGCTGTAAGTAGAACACAGAAGTCCTGGTTCTATTCTCCAGTCCTGCCTCACAGAGGCCATATTTACTGGTTCTCTGCTAGTTTATACTCAGTCTCCAGTCACATTCTTCCTTAGAGAAGACACACAATGTGTTGGCAGTAACAACTGGCACTCCACAGAGATGTTGGCAAAAACACAACCGAGTTGGAGATAATTTGTTAAACTGAAAAGGTAGAGTTTACCAAGAAAGCCCGGGGGTGGAGGGGAGGAGCCTTTATCTTCATGTGAGATTAATAAAAGCATATTCAACAAATATGTTTGGGGTTTTTCCCCCCTGCTCTCAGGAGATTTGGTGAGCCCAGATCTGTGTGTCTGCCAGTGCTATGCAGCATGTTTCACACATCTGGCAAAAGAAACCCAGGCTGCTAGGCTGGCCAAACAGAATATTTTAAACTGCAATTAGTAAAAGGTTTACACAGCCATGGTCCCTTTTTACGCTACAGAGGAGGTGTCTGGGAGTCCTCTCTGCTAGCTTCATTGGCAAAGTCTGTTTATAGAGGACCTACCACAATGGTCCATGATTGGAGCTACTGTTTACTCCTGTTAGTCCTGAAGAGCCAACATAGCTAAAGAAGAATGAGCTGAATTCTCTCCTGCTTTGTGCATTTTCAATAACATTAACAGTTACTTTTTGACTGCAGACTCCTCACTACTGTGATGGAAGAGGGAAGAGCCCAAGAACAGTTGGATGTTTTTAGAAACAATGCCTAGTGTTGACACAGAAATAGGCTAGATCGTCACTGTCTCATAATAACCAGGCTAAAGGCCCATGCATCAGCATATGTATCATTCTACCACAACAGAACCGTGACCATTTTTCACAGTCCACATACAGATGTGGCTGGTTTTGCTATTCAGATGGGGCCTTCAAGACATCATCCTTGGACCTGATTGGCAATTGAAAAGCACTCATCTCTAGGCCACTGTTTGGTCTTCCACACAGCTGATATTTCAGTTGTCTTGAATGGATTTCCTAACAGCTTGAAGCCGTTGGCAAACACACCCCAGCTTTGAAGGAAGCTTAGATATGGGTCAGAATTTTCAAAGTCAGCCTCCTTCCTCTCATGTTTTGGTTTTAAAATTCTGATTCATCTATTATGGATCTGGGAGGGTGGAGGAGTTTGTGATAAATCAGGAAGATGAACAAGGTGAGAGACCTCATGGAAACAAAAGCAAAGCAATGGTATTTCTCAAAGGGAAGGGAAGTAAGCAGTATATTCCATTTCCACCTCCCTCAATTTCCCCAGGCACCACCTCCTTTCCTTTCCCTTATCTGAAGGAGAACATGATTCCTTCCTCAGTTTTGCCGAGTTTGTGGGTGCATCCTGCTTCAAGGTTTTGTAAGGGAAGAGCCGGCAGGAAGCAGGGCGAGACATCATTCCGAGCACTTGCTCAGGCCCAGCTGGATACCTGAGGGAAAAGCAGCACTGGGCTCCCGAAAACAAAGCTTTGCAACAGGCATTATTGGCAGAGCAGCTCATGTTTGAGAGAGCCACGC
Organism: Malaclemys terrapin pileata; assembly: GCF_027887155.1. Lineage (NCBI taxonomy): Eukaryota > Metazoa > Chordata > Testudines > Emydidae > Malaclemys > Malaclemys terrapin. The sequence goes on along the minus strand of NC_071522.1, from coordinate 8,477,390 downwards.
CAATGTGACAGCCATTATGCTCACACACCCAACCCATTTTACTAAGAACAGGGGGCAGGGGCATAGGCTAAGATCACATTGGTGACATCTATTTTACTGATTTATGGATCATCTAGCACCCCTATTCTGCGCTCCTGTGAAATGGGGAGAAAGGATCTTCCATTTTTACCTGGTGAGCTCTCACCAGAGGAAAGCAGAAGGAACCTCAAAGCACAGCAGATGGAACAGCAAAGGGCTCTCTCCTACTAATGCCTTGCAGAGCGAGTATTGGATTGTAGAGTCCTGGTGCAGAACTCAAACCCACAGCATTCTGAAATGGAGCCAAGAGCATGACTGACTGAACCATAAAGAAGTCCTTAATTACTGACACTAAATGGAGGAGAGATAAGACTTCCTTGGTTTGAAGGCACATGTTCTCCACATACACGTTATTTGAGTTGTGGAATTACACTGCAGAGTTGTGAACTTATCCAGTGTGTGAGAGTTACGTTGACTCTACATAGCTGATCTTTATCTGTGGGAGATGAGGCTGGTTAATACCTCCTAGGATTAGATCCTCAACATCTGACTACATTTGAAGGAGGAAGCTGACCCTGGAACTTTCAGTTGTCTATTTAAGGATAAATTACAATTCCATAAAGAATAAAAAGGGACAGAGCCAATATTTCAAATGCCAGCTCCAGACTAGGATAAATGTGATTAACTTTCAGAAGGGCCTCAGAAGTTACCCCTTGGTGGACTGGAAATTGGTGTGATGAAAGGAAGAGGCCAAACACAGTGCTTAAAGCCTCCAAGTTGTGCATACATGAATGACCTCACTCTCCAAAATCAAGATTTCAGATGTCCAGAATGCCATATGTGAGCAGTTAATTATCTTGGCTGGTCTGCTAAGCTGGTAATTTCACCCTGGAAAAACAGTCACTCAGCTCGAGGGGGAGAGAGGGGACAGGGTGTAGTAGCCTAGATGAAGCAAGGGAACAGCTGTAATAGAGGTGTGACCAACTGTTTACGGGCCTCCAAACACAGGGAAAAGTCTTGGCTTTAAGGGCAAATAAGAACATTCCAGTCCCAAGCATCCGCTGCAGCTCAGACAACAGATGGAATCGCTTAAACTCAGCGAAATGAGGCCAGCCTTTTTCCCTCTTCTACTGCCATATTATACTTGTAAGTTATCTCCGCAAATATGTTCCAACAGCAACTGTGCTATTTACAAATGTAACGGGTTAGTTACTGGGACAACGTCCATTTCATCAGCCTTATCCAGGCACTCGTAGACTTTCTATGTTCTTGCTGCATTCTATATCATCCACAAGCTTTGCGAGTTACATTGCTAACCCAAAGTAGCTGATCTTTTCTCTGTAGGAGTTGAGAGCATTTCCAGGATCAGACCCTTACTGCTATACTGGAATACTCTAAGAGCTGATACAACGTCAATGGAAATAGTCTTGTTGACTTCAATGGGTTTTGGATCAGGCCCATTGCCAATATTTTTCAATTTATTACAACTGCTCCTCTTATGAGATGTTGGGATTTAGCAGGAAAGCCAGGGAAATTCTCTCCTTACCCCCCAGCGCACCCCAATATCCTATTTGTGCCACAGGTCAACAACAGTCAATATCTTCCCAACCAAGGAATACATTTTTTTCTCCTCCCCTAGATGGTTTGCTGTGCTTGGCATGATCATTTGTAAAGTCTTTACAACACGTTAGATATCCACTGTAGTACAACTCTATGTTAAACGCTACTTATTTCTCTAGTGAAGACAGGCTATTTGACTCAGGCAGCAGCGTTGAGACTTGTCTGTGGCTTCCCAAGTGAAACGTTGAATTTTACGGATAGGAATTTCCTAAATAAGTCACAGGGGAGTCTGTTCCATCAGTAACATAACTCACTCTTCTCCAGCTAGCAAAGGAACATGCAGCCTGCTTATCTTTGCATCTGAGGCCCTGAATCAATGACGCAGCAGCTCTGAGCTTTCATTAATGCGTATTTAACCATCATGTTGTCCTGTGTACTTTATAATAATGTAATAGTGCTTTGCACTTACAGCACTGCAGGATTTCAAAGCATTTTCTGCAAACATTAATTTAGCCTCCTTTAGAGGTAGATGTTATCCACATTTTACAGATAGAGAGAGGTGAAATGATATGTCATCAAGGTCACATAGCATGTCAGAAACACAGCTCAATGCTGATTTCCAGCCCCATGCTCTAACTATTAAACTACACTGCTTCCCAATAGGAAGGAGCAGTGCAAGTGGCATGTACGCCTCACTCAATGCTTTAAAAAAATTCTCTCTCCTCCCTCCAATCCTGACTCCTTCAGCAATTAAAAGGGAATGAAAGACAGATCATCACATCCCAATGTTTAAAGGGTGGCAGAACACAAGGGCCATTTTAATTATAGCATCTGAGACGTACGATGCTGCTTACACAGATGTCTGCAAACGTAAATTTGTCTGGTGCAGACTAGGATATGGCTACCCTCTGACACATTAAGCAGTTAAGGGGATAAGAAATAACAGGCTTCCCAAACACATTATACTCCTCCAGTGTAGGAGCTGAAACAGACTCTCTTTGCAATGACAGCAAGACGATAGGTTTTTTTCCCCTGCAAAGAGGGAGACATACCCATAATGTGCAACATTTAACAGTCTTTCAGCAGCCTGCTTTGGAGTAATCTGCCCAATTTGGATCTCTGAGGACGGGGAATTGTAAGGCTTTGATTTTATCCCATCCAACGGGAAGTGTACAAGCCAGGTAGCATCTTATTACGAATTGTATCTTAGATTTTATATCAAGTGCAAAAAACGTTCATTAGCATAACATTGAGGCTACAATTTTAACCACACAATCGTCAGAAAATGCAAGAGTTCAGGTTTCTGGAGTAACCCCATCCCTAGCTGCACCCCTCAAAACCATTTTGTAGTTGCCTGGATCTGCACTAAACACAGTTATGGTTAGCCGAACACAAAGAGCCATCTGCTGGAATGACTCTTGTCTCAGATCAAAGAACAACCAGACAAGACAGAGCAAAAGTAAAGTCTCCAGAAGAGAGGGCACAGTACATGTCCTTCCTGCACTGAAGTGAACACAAAATGGCTGCCTGAGATTTACGCAGAGAAAAACAAACAAACAGGTGTAACAGTTCCATCACTAAATTGTCTCTATACAGAGATCCACTTACTATAATCCCTGGCTCACCCACATGCTCAGCTGCTGAAGTGAGACATATTAACCTGTTGCTGAGTTCTCCTCTGTGGCATAAAGGAGGATGCAGATTCCCCCTGCTCACAGAGTCCTCTTAATGCTGCTTCGTCATCCACCAGCCTCTCTGGGGCATCAGACACCAGCAGCTTTTAAACTGCTTTTAGGCTTCACACACCCCCTGAAGAAGTGGTGGAATTCAGACCTTACTATCCAACACTCTCTGCAGTCACCATACGATTAAATAATGTCAGCACAGAACAGAGGCCCACTGTAAATGGTACAGAGCCCTAACAGCACCCAGGAGCACAGTAAGCTCAGTTGTTTCTATCTCATCAAGTGGCAATATGGTTGATTACCACTGTGGACTTTGACAAGGCTCTCCGCAGAGGGGGTATCATCAGGGCGCTGGATACTACAGGACATTCCATTATTGCTCCACTCAGCAGCACAGCACATACAAGCTTTCCATGCACTATGGAAAACATGGGAATGGTCATATGAAAGGAGGGAGGAGCCATGGCCAAAAGCAACTTTACAGAGTGGAGGATAGAAAAGACAGGGTAAGTAAATGCTGAGAAACAACTCTACCTAGATGTTCTCTGAACCCTATCGGAAGGCTCAACAGCACACTGTCGTTGGCAGAGGAGCAAGGAAGCAGGTCATAGTGCTAGAAGGATGGGGGTCGCCCAGATCCATGTAGATGTATGGCTTGAGTGTATATGACCTGAGAAGATTGTGGTTCTATTTTATTCTACATGGGTTCTTATACTGCCCTCATCACCAGGATATCTGAACACCTTGCATAAGCAACACGACTAACATCTGTTGCATGTGATTTGTTCTCACTCTCCCCCACCCCGTGGGGAGAACTGTGCGTGCAGCCTAGTGCTTTGTTTTGGGTAGGGTTTTGGAATTTGCTTTTCAAATGTCCAAGCCGCTCTGTGTGTGTGTGTTAGAAAAGCTCAGTCAGAGACGTTCACCTTGCACCTGGAGCAGAAGATGGGGAACTTTGTCATGGCCCCAAGTAATTGGGGGAGTTTGTTCCACAGTGCCAGATCTGCCCTCAAGTAAGCTGTGTCTCCGGCACAGATGAGTTTTACCCTTCTGGTACAAAGTTCCATGGTGCTGGAGGAATGGAGCTGATGACCCCCGTCCTTATTCTGGAGCTTTAGGCAGTCTTTTTGATATCTTCAATGGCCTGGGCCAAGGATAAGGACCAAGTGCATGAACTTGATTCAGTATTCCATGGGAAGCCAGCATAGAGAGCAGAAGGCAGGTTTGATGGGTTTGTGACAGCCTATATTGCTGGGGATACATGCTGCAGTGTTCCGTACAACCTGAAGTTTCCTAAGGGCTGATGGCTTCATGCCCAAATATACTGCATTGCGGGAGATGACAACGCATCTATAACTAATGCCAAGTCATTGTTAACTAGGATGGGATGGAGTTCCCTAGCCAACTGGGGATGGCAAAAAGCAGTACTTGTGGGTGCAGCTATTAAGCAATTAGTTTCAGCAAAGAATCCAGGAGCAATCCTAAGCCATATACTGAACTGACCAATTATGGGCACCTTCAACCACAGGAGACTGCATCGTGGCTGAAAACTCTTCAAAGTCCTTTCCTCTGCCCACCAGCATCGCCTCTGTCTTGCTGGATGAAGATGAACCTGAGCTGTTCTTCATCCATGAGCGGATCTCACAAGCACTGGGCCACCTTGGTGGCAGTGGTATAGTTGTATGTGGTGAAGGATAGAGCTATATGTCACCTGCATATTGCTGGTGCTTGAATCTATGTCCTCTGACTAGTCATCTAGTGGCTGCATGTAGATGTTGAATAGGACCAGAGAAAAAATCAAAGTATGTCTGCAGTCCTTATTTACAGATGCACAGGTGACAGGTCATGCCCACTGCCACCTCTGACAAGCTGCCTGTGCTGCACAAAGGTTGGGATGGTGTTACCGAGGCACATCTGAAGATGTGCTTTCAAGGATCCTTTCCAGGCTAGGAGAACATATGGCTGGTATGGAGTGCTCACACACAGCATTTAGGAAACATTCAGTTCTCCTGGCAACAATGAGCTTCTAACCCCATATACATTCCATTTCATTCTAGGACCAAAAAGCAAGGTCTAACTGATCCCATGTTTATATATCCAGTCAGGCAGGGGCACGGAGGAATGTAAATAAAGATAGATGGACAGGGCCAGAAGCAAATGAGTTCTTAACTAAGGCCTCAATCCTACAAAGATTTATGCCTGTGAATGTAATGGGAATACTCACATGCATAATTCCAGATCAGGGCCTAATTGTACATCCCTTGTCTTTGTGGCAGAATGAAAAGCAACCACGGAAGGAAGAAAAGTCCAGAATACAAGAATATTTTTGGAGAGACACTGGCCAATTAAAAATATTTGCCTATTCTATGGAATTTTTTTTTTATTAAACCATACATCTAATTTTCTTTTCACCATTTGTTTCCTTTCTGTATCCCTTTCACCTTGGACAATGAAGACAGTCCTGTCCGCCCACTCTAATACAGTCTGTCTCACCGCATGCAATAGCACAATGGTTGGGCTGTAAAACACTGTATTTAAACCCAAACAAAAAATTCCCCTCCCTGTTTTCATAGATTTTTAAGACCAGAAGGGAATATGATGATGATCTATAGTGACCATCTGTGCATCATAGATAGGGCCCTATCAAATTCACAGCCCATTTTAGTCAATTTCATGGTCAGAGGATTTTAAAAATTGTAAATTTCATGATTTCAACTACTTAAATCTGAAATTTCAGGGAATAGTAATTGTAGGGGTCCTGACCCAAAAAGGAATTGTGGGGTGGTCACAAGGTTGCGGTACTGCTACCCTTACTTCTGCACTGCTGCTGGCATCCACGTTGCCTTCAGAGCTGGGCACCTGGCCAACAGCTGCCACTCTCTGGCTGCCCAGCTCTGAAGGCAGCACAGAAGTAAGGGTGGAACTCCCTTTTGTGTCAGGACCCCCAATTTGAGAAACGCTGGTCTCCCACCATGAAATCTGTATAGCATAAGGTAAAAGCACACAAAAGACCAGATTTCAGGGGGGGATACCATATTTCACATTTTTCATGCTCATGAATTTGGTAGGCCAGAGATTTTACCCCGTGATAACTGCATTGCACCCAATAACTTGTAGTCCTACTAGAGCATCTTTTAGAAATATCTGTTTAAAACATCCAATCTTAATTTAAATAAAATTCTGAAAACATTTCCATGAATAAGATTGTTGTGTGTTTTTTTTTTTTAAATTCGACAATCTACAGTTTGGGTGTAAACTATCAGACAACCTCTCTTTAGACTGGATGTGCTAAACCATTGATAAAAAAAAAAACCACAACCCAGCTTACGCAAAACTGTTTAGAATGCTCTCCCATCTCCCAGACTCTTATAAAATGGTTTTCTTATGAAGGAACTAACAGTACCAAGTTTTAGCACAGCAGCATTTATAATACAATTAAAATTAGGTTTAAAAACTAAACGATTGTAAACAAAAATTATAGCACTTTCCTCTACCAAATTAAAAATGTACATTTCATGGGAGTAAAGCAGAGGATCTAGCCTTTGTATCCTATTAATCTTTCTAAAATATCCTCTGTTATTTTTCAGTTTCACCTCAGAACAATGTGCATGCACAAATACCAGGTTTTGCAGTCTGGGAAAACTGCTTGCTATCAAATCCTTTTTCATGGAAACAAAATAAGTACAAGAGGATCTCTGTTAATGCTCTTTCCATCGTATATTAAAAATGCAGGGTTTAAGCCCTTTTTAAAAGTAAAAAGCAATCATGATAAAAGTGAAAGGATACCCTATTCAAGAATCCATATTGTGCACACACCTTTGCAAAAAATAAATTACAAAATCTTACCAGAACTTATCATGTAAAGCTCAGACCAGGGCAAAGGAGAAAATACAGATGATTATTGAAAACTGTAAAGCAATTCTGGTCAATGGAGTGCGTGTGTGTGTTTCTGAGTGGGAGAGATTAAGGAGACAAGCAAACAGATTTAGAATGTGTACCAGAATGAAGTGTAATACAGCTTGCATCACAACATAAATCTGCATACAGCTGCTTATGGGAACAATGTGCGAGGGCTGCATCTTCCAGCCTGAGTGGTAAGGGAGCTATCAGCATGCCTTCAGAAAGTACCCAATTTACTCTCAGTACAACAAAGATCCTGATCTCTCTTGATATTTCACATGCCCAAATGACTTAACAGTAGAAGATCCCTACCAGGACCACCAGGAATTCCAAATTACCCATGACTAAATTTGCTCTATGATTTCAGCAGAACGATCATACAGGAAATATTGCAAGCATTAAGCAAAACACAGTTTAAGGTATGTGTAAATAAAAAATGTACATTAAAACCAGCCAGGCTGGCAGGATTTATTCTGAGCGTTAAACGAGCACCTACACCCCAAACCAGATTGGGGCTCCATTCTGATGGGCTCTGCACAAAGGGACTGTAAGCTCTTCAGGGCAAGAACCACCTACATGGATATGACAGACATAGGGTGGGAGAAGGAAAGTATTCTCCCAGGGGACAGGGGCACAGACAGATTAAGTGACTGGCCCATGGCTACAAAAGGAGTCTGGATATCTCCCCAGTCTCCAGCCAATACTTTACTCACAAGACCATTCTTCTCCTTTGATTTCATCTTGTATAAAGGCACAACCAGGAGTGTGAGGCTGACTAAAGCAGAGGGAGAACACAGTCCAGGAGGACTCAAAGAAGAGAGAGATGGTGAGCCCCCACTATTCTATGCCAATAGCTCCATTCTCTCTCACATACATGCACACAAAGCCAAATGAGGCATTCCATCCACACATGCTGCTCCATTCTCTCTCTCTCACCAAGGGCTATTAAGCATTCACCTGACATGCCTTCCTCCCTACATTAATGTTGAGAGCACCTCACTTCACACCACAATCCCCAGATGTTATTAGCAGAGAAAACAAAATAACCTGCACATTCTGCTCCAGCAAAGTCAAAATCCAGGAAGCGTCTGAAAGTACTCGTTATTGACCAAAACCACCTGATCTCCACGGATAGCCAGGAAGAGCTCAGCTCCTTGCTCCACACCTGCTCAGAATCACTGTGGCAGCAAGAACAGGTCCAAAACAAGTGGGGAGATCTTCATTTATTGGGTTTAACAGTTCTGATTTCTCTCACCTCCTCATCCCGAATGAAAATGAACTGGACATGGCAGCAGCAGGAAGCAATGAGAGTAGAAATTAATTTAACGGGGAATGCTGGACAGGGATCTTTGTTCTCTAGCAAGATTCAGTGGTTAGGAAAGAGGTGGGTGTGAAGAACTGTGAGCCCTCACACACCCTCTCTTATGGTCTTTCACCCCTTTTGGAGGAAGAGCTTACAGAAACTATGTAGCCAGAGAGATACAGAATGCCCTTTGCTGGCTGCCTGCCAGGCATGGAGTAAAATAAGAATATTGGCTGTACCACTGTGGGGCAAAAAACCTCCTAACATGAAATCAGCTTTAAATTTATTTACTTTATCCCATCTTATACCTGAGCACACAGGGGAAACCATAACCGAGACATCAGCAAGCCACTCTGTGTTCACCAGCTTGGCTTGGTTTTTTTGTGCGTTTCAGACCCTGCAGAAACAGATTTCTCTCACTAGGTACATATGGCCTTATTTTTTAAGATATCTAGATGCCTCAATCCCATGAGTTAGGCACCTAAATACTTATAAAAATCTGGCCCTTAATTCCAAAAAGTTTTGTATTGCTGCTACAGTCATGTCTCCTTCCCCTGATTTCTCCTTCTACTCTGCAAACAATCCAAACTTTTACTATTATGATGTGTATTGAAGTAATGCCTAGAGGTCTCAGCCAAGATTAGGGTCCTATTACATATATACAGTGCCTAGTACAAAGCAAGAGACAGTCGCTGCCCTGAAGAACATACAGTCCAAATAGATAAGACAGACACAGGATGGGAGAAATGAGGTACCATTACCTCTTTTTACAGATGAAAAACTCAGGCAGAGCAAGCTACGTGCCCCAGGTCACTGAGCATGTCTGTGGCAGAACTAGGAATTTAATCCAGATCTCCAAACACAGTGCCTCCTTGCTCTGTATCTCCAATGTCCTTCACAAGTTAGCTCCTCCTTTTTCACCCCCCACTTTCATATCCTTCTCCATGCCATTGCTCACCCCTTTATAGTACGATGAATGGGGAAAGAGGATCAGGTTTCAGAAGGAACCTAGCTGGGTGTGACACCAGGGGCTCAGGGTTGCAAGCTAAGGCCAGGCTACTACCAAACAAATGCATCCCTCAGCATTTAACACAGGCCTCTGTGCATGCTCGATAAAGATCTCTTTCCTACAACTCTGCCTGCCTGCTGCATCACTCCCTGCTAATGAAACCTCCTTCCCTCAGTGCCAATGAGACCAGCTTCCATCAGCTGCTTCTGCCATAATCTCCTCCCCCTCTTCTTCCACCCTGCCCCCTCCACATTTTGCCTTTGCTGAGACCTACCTATTCTCAGGCAATTTCAGCACAATGACAACCCTGCCCTCCTAAGGCTGTGCTGCAGTGGGGCCAGATCGCACCGGAACAGCATACCAGCACTTTGGCAGTATGGAGGATGCCATTTGGTTATCAAAATGGTGTCCTCCGCACAGCAAGACGCTGCCTGGGGAGCACCATCTGGTAGAGCTAAATAGCGTCCTCCACACAGCATGCGCATGAGGTCATGCTGGCGGGGACGCGCCCACACTTGCAGGGGAGTTCTAGTAGGGTCCATTCAGGACAAGACTTGTCCATACCAGAAGCCTTACAGCAAACTGCTTGACTGGAATGGCTAGGCAGGTGGCAATTAACGGTCTACATAACCATATGTGCTTCTACCTGTAATCCTTCCCTCTCTATGCTACACCCTCCTCTTCAGCTACGCAGTGGAGATGGTCTTATCTATTGTATTTTTGCACAGTGTCCCAGTGCAATGGGGCCCCACTCCTGGCTGGAGACTTCTGAATGCTACTGCAACGTAAACGCACAGTGGCGTAGTCGAGCAGGATCTGTGCACAGCTGATTGCTTTGAGATACTGGTAGTGATTTTAAGTGAGTTTTAAGTGTGGTGGCTGGAGAACAGACAAAGTGGTTACTGGTTTGTTATTTTCTATTGGCTTATTTCGGGAAAGGGAAGTAGGGACAGAAAAGGAAGCAAAATAAGTAAGAATGAAGATCAAAAGAAGCTAAAACTACACAAGTTGCAAATTGCCCAGAAAGACTGAACAATGGGCGCTGGGAATGTCTCTGTTAACTAAGAAGCCCCTGAGCTGAGTGCATCTCAGTTTCAGTGAACTGCAGATGGGTGTGGCCCAACCTCTGTCTGTGCTGAAGCTGACTGGGGTGTCTAATTTAGCAAGACAGGAGTGGAGGGGTGCCTGTTCTGGCAGGAGGGTGTTCTCTGTGGTATCCCAGCTCATCAAGTGATGGTCTCAAGGGAAGACAAATGGAAATTGATGTACAATTTGCCTGGGAAAAGGCTGACCTGGAAAAAGGAAAGGCTGCCCACCAGCCTGGACTTAAGAGACAAAGCAAGTAAAACCCAGAAGCATGACCTGGCTGTAGTGGAGTGAAAGAGGTGCACAGAGACATGTATCCTGGATCTGGAAGTTGGGGTCCTGGTGACTGCTGCGGTGGGAACAAACCCCAAGGACTCTAGCTGGAAGCAAACCCAACCTGAGTGAAAGGTGGGGGGGGGGGGGATTTGGCTGGCCAGCGAAAGGTCCCTCATAGCTGGTAGCTGTGGGCCTACAGCTGGATCAGGGTCTCTTTCCCTTTTGGGGGACACAGGAGTGTCTGCCCCATAGGGGAGCCCAAAAACGAATTTTAGGTATACTGCCTCCGCCATGGTCAGTGTCCAAGTCTCTGGCAGTAAGTTCAGGAGGAGGGTGTGACGTTGTGCAGTCTATATGGTTTTATAAAAACTTGATAATAAGTCAATATAATGTAACTGAGATGGTTTTAGAAAAAATATGGTAATAAGTGAATGTAACGTAACTGGGATATGCTTCATGCAAAAGGTCTCTTGTAAGGTATCATTACAAAGCTTATAATCTACTGAGTATGATCATCTGATTTGTATAAATGTACCACTCTTGTATCCAAAACTAGAAATATAAAATGTAACTCTGAAGGCCTATTGTAATTGTGTAAAGTGTGGACCATTAATGATAGTTTGGAATCTTGATGACTCCCATTGTCTGCAGATGGCTGTATTTACCTGTGAGTCTTCCTGTATATGTGTGTGCTGGCAAGTGAGTAATGAAGTCTTGCAGTGACATGCGATCATGTCACCTGAACTGGAATCCATCTTTAACCTGGTGCTTTTCCAGTGAGGTGGGGGTGGAAACCCAGAGAGACAAAGAGTTCCCGCCTTATGCAAAAGATATATAAAGGGGGGAAGAGAACAGAGAGAGAGAGAGGAGCCATCATGAAGAATCCCCTAGCTATCACCTGAGAAGGAAGGAAAGCATGCAGCACTCCAGTAATTTCTGCAGAGATGCAAATTTTTTATCATTGTAACCATGCTAAAAGAGAGGAAGGATGGGCAAGTGGTCAGGGCACCAGTGTTGGACTTGGGAGACCTGCAGGCTTAATTTGTAATTTAAGAGGTGCCGGGGCTCAAGCAACGTTTTTATATTCATAACTTATGCACCAAGGCCAGAGGTGCCGAGGCTACGAACTGCCAAGCCTAGAGATGCCAGGGCTCAGCCCTGGCAAGCTGTGGCACAAACTAAGCACTGGAGACCTGGATTAAAATTCCCTGCACTGCCACAGACTTCCTGCTTGATGATGGGCAAGTCGCTGAGTTTCTCTATGACTCAGTTTTCCATCTGTAAATGGGGTGGGTAGCACTGCCCTCCCTCACAGAGATGTTGTGAGGACGAATACATTAAAAGGTGTTATATTAAATACACATGAAAGGCGCTCAGACACTACAGTAATGGGGGACATATAAAACAGAATAAGCTGAAAAGCTGCAGTGACTGGACCATAGGGTTGGAAGCTGGTTCTAATCTCAGCTCTGGCATTGGCTTCCTCTGCCACTGTGGGCAAGGCACTGAACTTGTCTGCCTCAGTTTACCCGTCTAATCCCACTTGCCTGCTTCAGAGGGTGCAGGTGCTGAAAGTGTTCTGAAGATAAAGAGGCAATATGTAAAGTGCCAAGTACTATTAGAAATCTGAGCAGCCGGCAGACATCACTGAACACAGCAACAGGCAACTCAACTTTCGTTAGGTCCCCGCCTCTGCAGTTTTCCCAATATGTTCCTAACCAGCAATTAGAAGGGGCTCTCCTACCCACACTTCCGTCCAATTAGAATGGCTGTGTTTATAAAACAAAAACAATGCTGTGATGTTAATTAAGTTAGTGTTAGCTCCCAGCACTGGAGCAGGCAATCTGTTGCTTGAAAGCTTGAAAACAAGAAGTACACACAGAACAGATTTTCTCGACCCTGAGCCTCTGCTGAAATCTAGTGGTATGGAGTCATCAGCAGGCCCAACAATACCGATGGTACTTATCTTAGCACTAGGCAACAGAAGAAGAATGCCAGCAATGTGGCACACCTCTTGGAGAGTGGGTTGGAAAGCACCTAACATTCTTCAGCAAGCCATCTGTGATAGGAACATGGGCTCAACGTAAAAGCGGTTCAAGTGGTAGGAGGATCCTACAGTTCTGTCATCATTCGGAAGTGAACACTAACACACTTTTAAGCCTAAAAAAATGGGTTGGGGGTGAAATCAGACACTAAGGACTGGTCTACACTGAGGGGGGAGAGCGAATAGCGTAGCTGAAGTCGAAGTATCTTGGATCGAATTACCTGGGGTCCACACGGCGCGGGATCGACGGCCGTGGCTCCCCCATCGACTGCGCTACTGCCGCTCCCTCTGGAGTCGACGGTGAGCGCACTCGGAGATCGATATATCGCGTCTTAACGAGACGCGATATATCGATCCCAGATAAATCGATTGCTACCCGTCGATACGGCGGGTAGTGAAGACGTACCCTTACTTGATACATTACAAAGCAAATGTGGCTTCAACACTAGTATGGGGCAGGGGGCTGATTTTCCTTAAATAAAAGCCCAATCCCAATTTAATTAAGCACAGTTCTCATTACATGTGTTAGGGGATTGTTTGGGAGGATAGGGGGAGGTTTTGCCTTACACTGTACATGTAGGTTGTAGGTTTAAAATCCCAGATCAATACATTAAGCTCCAAAGAATATCGCTAGTGCTCCTGGGGTTCTGTCTCTAGTCCCCTCCCTCCTTTCTTCCTACCTTGTTGCTGGGGGGGGGGGGGCACACTAGTTCTCATGACTTCTATTACTATTTCTGTGCTCTACCACAAGCCTTTTCCTCTCCTAGACAGAGTCTCATCCCTAGTGCTCTTCCTTCACATTTCTTCCTGTGTGTCCTGCTGCCAGCTCAAATTCAACGTAGTGAAAGCTAACCTCCCCAAGCCCACCCCTCTCTGTCACTTCTGGAAATCTCTCTGCCCTGCACATCACCCAAGCATGCAAACTTGGCATGTTAGACTCATCTCTCTCCATCTCCCACAATCTAGACTGTTGCCAAATCCTGTTAACTCTTCATTCCTAGCTCTGAAACCTTTGCCAGAGTGGAGAGATGACCAAAATGGGGGCAATCACCTATTCTTTGCTTTCTGAGTAAAAATACTAAGTTCCTCCATGAGAAGCATCCACTTCCCAGTGTTTGCTCTTGTGCCCTGCTCTTCTCTACCCATTATGACACTGCAACAGATCCATAGATACCTAAGACTTCACAACTGTCTCTATGCCACACCTTACCACCACTCAGCACTTCATGGTAACAGCAGAGAAAGAACTTAGATGCTTCTGGTTCCCAAAACACTTGAGGAAAAAGTAGACTCTCCTATAATTTTTAGTGATTCAGGGCCTATGACACAGTTGTGAAGTTTCAGTTCTAACCAGTAGAGGGCAGTACACGTGCACACTCATGCGTGCACCCCCCCCTTCGCCAGCTGTATCTTTGTAACAATAGTTCAGAGTTTTATGGCTCACTAATCTTACCTACATAACAAGTGGTGTTGCAAGAGGGTATTTAATATATTTTATACACCAAGTTTTAAAAGAGAAGGCAGGATTTTTTTTAAAGAGGTCTGAGGGTGGTAGGCACCCAACTTCCAGTGAAATTTGGGTATTTATATCCTTGACAGATTCAAAGATTCCCCGACCTGAAAGGACATTATCATCATCTAGCCTGACCTCCAGCATAACTAGGCTTCAAAGGATAATATTTTTATTGCTAAATGTCAGTAAACATTGATTTCACAATACATACACAAACCAACGAAAAAATATTTCTATCCATGACAATCAAAATTTACAGATAGGCAAAGAAAAATGCTGCTTGAGAACTTATTAGAGTCAAAATTCAGTAATTTTGACTTTGGACTTATTACAAATGGACTAGCAAATGAACATTAAAAACAAGTATGATATGTTGATTTAAGGATACTGTATTTACTTGGTATATTTTAATGTGTGATGTTGACAATTTGTGCTTTGTTTATAAAGTTTTAACTTTTTTGACTCTCAATGTCTACTCTCATTAAATGATTGTCTACCCAATTCCATAATTTCCCACAAACAAACATCTATATACCTGTCAAAATAATTTTAAAAAATTAAAATCTAATTCTGCCAAGTATATGCATAACACAGGCCAAAGAACCCCAGCCAACAGTTTTGGCATCCAGCCCAATAATCATGCTTTGAACTATAACATATCTTTTTAAAAGAGATCCAGTCTTGATTTAAAGACTTCAAGTGATGGCAAATCCACTGCGTGCTTTAGGCTCCTTTGGAAATTCTGGTCTAAAGCGTTAGATATGTCTCTCTATATTAGGAAATGTAGCAATTTGTTTATATTTTTGACCTTACAAACAAAAAAAGTTTCCTTCCCTTTCTCCTAAGTCCTGGATTCACCTGATATCAGATATTTCAACAGCTAAAGACCAAGGAATTTTGCCCAACAAGATTATTCTAGTTTGGATTCTCTGGCATTCAAATTAAATTTAAAAATGAAAAGAGTGATTGTGGCAACAAAAACAATGAGCACCACTGAAGGTGCTGCTCCATCCCAGGCATTTGTCACTCATAAAGCTGTCTCCAACTCTTCCCAATTAAACCACTCAGTTTTTCAGAGACAGATTTATGGCAGGCCATTGTGGGATGAACAGATGTCAGCTCTGCACAGCACCCAGTAGGTTTATAAAGCAATTTAACTCAACTAAAAGTCACTGAGCCAAATCCAACTCAAGCGTAAGGCTAAACTAAACTCACCTCCCCCCACCCTAAGTCCTCCCTCTCTCTATCACTGTTGGAAATTTTCCTATCTTCCCCATCACCCAGGCTTGGAAACTTAGGCCCTGTTTCTGCAATGAGGCGCCACACGTGCACAGGGCCCTGTATGGAGTTGACTACAGGATCAGGGCCTTGGTATCATATCGGAGGAGGATACACAGATGTCCAAGGGGGAATTGCACCCTGCTTACATCAGGACCAAATTTGGTCCACAAACAAGCCCTACCAAAAAAAAAAAACCCCACATACCGCTATAAAAGAAATTACATTTAAAGGTAGACTGATCCCATGAGCAAGGGTGATTAACCACCACAAAATGTCTGGCCTTTGGTACTTTTACCATGACTAATCTATGGTTTTCACACATATTTGCCATGGCAGAGTTGCAGCCCTAGTTCTAAACTAAGTCTATATTAATGAGATAGCACAGGTACTTAATCAAAAAGTTCCTTGCCCTGTAAGGCTACTTTGCATGTGTTTCATCAAAGGTAATTTGATCTTGGTAGGCTGACATTCCTAAAATAGTTGAGGGAATTCAAACATGAAATGAGGTTTCCAAGAAGGGATTTAAAAAAAAAAAAAAAAATAGGTCAAGCAAGTGTGAGTGATAAGAGTAACCCAGTATCCCTTTGTATAATTTAAATGAATCTCTGTAAAAAATCTACCTCGTGTCAATGTAAAATAAATTAAATGCAAGAGGTTGCCTTAAGCAAAGATGCAGATATAAAATCCTTCTGCCAGGTGACTAAAGAGAGACCTTTTCTCCTCTGGCTTTCCTTGCTGACATCAAAATGCATTTGTCTCCATCTGAAATCAGTTTAAGTTTCCAGCCTATTTTACAAGTCAAATAAACATGGAGCGCATTGAACACCACACATGAGGAAAAGATGACAGAAATGCAGAACAAGCTAAAGAGCTCTACCACAAGGAATTCCTGGTCTTAAAGGAACTTCACAGATGTGGCATCATTCTTCTAATCAACGCAAAGAGACCTTACATTTAGTGATTAAATTATCTGACTTTTGCTTTATTAAAACAGCTAACCTGAAACCAGAGCTTGCTGTTAATTGCAGCCCGCAGCTCTGCCCCGCACTCTCACCAACTACTGAGACTCTTACCTTTCAACACAGAAGGTGATCGTCTACCTTTTCAGCCAACTCCCAAAAATAACTGCAGCCCCACATAATTGTCCCTATGCACCACAGCAGGAGGGCAGCATGGGGTGGAACGCTGATGCTCCTGTCCCCAAAAACAGGTCCCTGCCCCTGGAGCTAATCCTACAAAAAAACAATATTGTAGTAATGGTACAGTGATTGCACAGATCACTACAGTACATTGCTGTAGGGTAGCGTTTTGGATCGTTACTGTAGAATACCGTAGTGTAAGGATAAAGGGAATCTTTCAGCTGTTAGCAGTATAGGGCCTATGATACACAGCTGAGAGGTCCTAAATGCATCCTGCACAGTGGGCAGTGGTATACACACACACACACACCCACACCCCTCTTTCATTGTATTCTTCTCTTTTCTATGCCACCCTTGAGAACTGCACCGCACGGAACAGGCAGCTGTGACACGGGCACGCAGATGACTGAATTCCCACGCTTTCTTTAAATCAGAACCTAAAGAGACTCCGGCGCCAGTGCTCTTCAAAAACAGCCACCTACAAAGACAGTTCAGTGGCCAGCTGTGCCACACTCCCCTAACACAGGAGCAGGGGAACAGAACTTGGGACTTTCCCCTCCAGGAAAAAACATGACTCTTCTACTTGATCACAAACAAGATTTCTGTTAGCCACCAGTACGCCACATGCACTTTGGAGGGCAGGGCCGCCCCATGGAGGCCATAGCACGAGCACATGCCCTTGGCAGGGCTGACATTCCACCCAGCAGACATTCCACCTGTGCTAGTCCAGGACCCTGACCAATATGCCTTCCAGCAGCATTCTCCTAACTGCTGTGGGGAATACGCTGGCCTGCTCTGGGGGTCAGTGCTCTGTGGCAGCTGGAAGGATAGCTGGAGAGGAGCAAGGCAGGGAGGTGGTCATTGAAGTACTTACTGGGGCCCACTGGATGTTTGAGCTGTTAGGGCCTAGCAGCCAAAGTGCCTTTACCACTTCCTCCCAGTCATGGTATACCAAAAGTGCTGTATCAGGACACAGGGATGATGCACCGCAGAGCTCCAGTGAGCCCACCAGGAGGCAGCCTTGCCCCCGTTTTTCTTGCTTTGGTTGTAGGCTTAGCTTTGCTGCTGTCATTTTTTTTAAACCCTGTGGCAACATCAGGAGCAGGTAGCACTCCTGACTGCTGACACTTGTGGGACAGCTGCTGTTCCCAGATGTGCACAGGACAGTGTCAGTCTGCATGAGAAGAGCAGGAAGAAGTGCCCTCGAGGGGTTGGTACAGAGGACTGGGAATCAGGGCTGCTGTTTCTGTTCTTGGATGTACTACCAACCTGCGGGTAAGTCACTTAACCTCCCTGTGCCTCAGTTACCCATCTGTAACATGGGAGAAATAGTATGTACACACCTGATGGGGTGCTGTGAGGTTTAATGCCTGCTTTGGTAAAACACTTACAGGTCCTTGGAGGAAAGGTGCTACATCAGGGTCTGATCTAGAGCCTACTGAAATCAATAGGAGCCTTGCCATGCTGCTCAATGGGCTTTGCATTAGGCCCTCAACGCAGCCTGAAACATGGCACACACAACAGTAGAACTCAATGTACTGTGCATTCCACGTCAGCACAGAGGGCAAACCAAACCAACAATCCAGAAGTGCAGCATGATGCAAAGAATGCAGCAGGCAAACAGTTAAATGCAGGAGCACGTGATCAAAACCAGCCAATCCCCAGCCATGAAAATCCTTGGGTAACGCTGCTTAGGCCTGGGTTATTTCTGTACGAATTTCCTAAATATGCCACTGAACTCAAGGGCACAGCTGGAACATTAAATGCAATGGACAGCTGGCGCGGCTATTCCTTCCCAAGGCACACGCACACTTGTTTCTCCAGAGCCATTGCCTTATGGAGTCAAAATCAGCAGGAAGCAAGCATTTCCAAATTACAAGCGGAACGCTTATTAACTGCAAAGCACAGAAATTTAACGAGACACCTTGTCCTAGAATCTAGTTAAGCATTAGTGGAAGCAGTTTAATTGAAAGGAACTAGGGTTTTCAAGGACTCATTCCTATCCTACAATGCTTGAAAATCTCCATTTTCCCCAGCGCATCCTTCCTCACAAAAGAGAGATGGGACAGCAGGGGAAAAAAGCTTTTTCTTCAAAAGCAGCCTTTAAGTCATGTTCTTGACAAAGCCTTATGAAAACAAAAACCAATGACACTAAGGTGAGTCACTAACAGTCCATTATAAGCTTCTTAATGGACAGCAGTCCTGACTGATTTACACAGACAACATCACACGCTGTCACTCTTGGCCACAATCAAAGGCTACTAAACATTGACCATTCCCATCCCAGTGATCCTCCTTTCCTGGCACAGTTTTGTAGTTGTTCGTTTCACTTCCTCAAGTGTGTGCTTTTTGTGCTGTGAATTCTCACACCCCTCCCCTCCGCCCCCGCAGGAGGTCTTTGAAATTTGATGGCAGGCAGAGGCTGCACAGCTTTCCAAATACCTCCAAGACACATGGATGCTGAGCACTAGCCCATATGGCCCCTTTTGTTTATTTACATTAATAACTATGTTCAGACGGGACCCAGTGCTGATCTTATGCCAAGGTAACTTCAGTGGGGTTATAAGCAAAACCAAACCCAAGGTGATTACCAGTCCTGGAGCCCATCCTGCAAGGTACTGAGTGACCTTAACTCCCACTACAGAACCCTGCAGTATTAAGCCCTCAATTAAGATCATGCAGAGAAATAATTAATTCAGGGTATGAATTCAGGGACAATTCATTCATATTTCCCTTGGGCCATGCTGCTCTTGCACAGATGGGGGAATTCATCCACCACCACTGCAACATTCTCCTAAGCCAGGGGTAGGCAACCTATGGTACGCGTGCTGAAGGCGGCACACAAGCTGATTTTCAGTGGCACTCACACTGCCCAGGTCCTGGCCACTGGTCCGGGCGGCTCTGCATTTTAATTAAATTTGAAATGAAGCTTCTTAAACATTTTAAAAACCTTATTTACTTTATATACAACAATAGTTTAGTTATATATTATAGATTTATAGAAAGAGACCTTCTAAAACTGTTAAAATGTATTACTGGCACGCGAAACCTTAAATGAGAGTGAATAAAAGATCTCTGACTAGGACTCAGGAGACCTGCGTTCTAGTCCTAGCTCTGCCATTGGCCTGCTGGGTAACCCTGGGCAAGTCTCTGTGCCTCAGTTTCCCAATCTGAGGAATAATGATACTGACTACTCTTATAGATCTACTGATGAAGAGCAGTGGGTAAGTGCTATTATTATATGACAATATCATTTATAAATGATTTACTCTAACAGTTTTCAGTAACTATCTTCTCTGTTATTCTTTATTTGTAGGTAATGGTTCTATTGTATTGTAAATTGTGTGCTGCATGCTCCATTCACATTGTGTGTATAGTAAAAATAATGTAGGCAGACAGGTCAGAGCAGCAGACCATGAGTTCTCAGATTTAACACATTGAAAATGAAATGTTTGTGAAGCTAAAACATTTCAACACTGCTCCTAAAGACCAAGGACAACAGAGAGAACCAGCAGGCTGCAGCTGGTTACTCTGAAGGACCACCATTTTCTTCATACAGCACACAGTCAACTTGTGGAACTCCTTGCCTGAGGAGGTTGTGAAGGCTAGGACTACAACAGGGTTTAAAAGAGACCTGGATAAATTCATGAAGGTTAAGTCCATTAATGGCTATTAGCCAGGATGGGTAAGGAATGGTGTTCCTAGCCTCTGTTTGTCGGAGTGTGGTCATGGACGGTAGGAGAGAGATCACTTGATCATTACCTGTTAGATTCACTTCTTCTGGGGCACCTGGCATTGGCCACTGTAAGTAGACAGGATACTGGGCTGGATGGACCCTTGGTCTGACCCAGTACGGCCATTCTTATGTTCATTTTGAGAGTGTAAACGTCCGGTGCGGGGGTCGGGCCCTCTCAGGGGCCGTCGGGGGCCAGGCCGCCTCACTACACGGCCTGGATCGGTCTCAGGGTTCCGCCCCTCTGGCAGGGACTAGGCCAAAGGTACACGGCCTCTGCAATGAGCTCCTGCTCTCCATCAGGGTCCGGCAGTAACTCAGGCCCGGGCTCCGGTCCTCACTGCCGGAGCTGGGGATTACAAAGTCAGTCAAGCCCCCGCGCTAGCTCAGGGCGGGGCAATAAACAATAGTTCGGGCGCTCAGCTCCGTGGATCCGGAGCTGAGCCCTGACAAACTCAGGACGTCCCAGGCCCTTATTCAGGGGAGGGCAACCCCCAATAGTCCAGGGCGCTCAGAACCTTCCTTCAGGCTGAGCAGTAAAGTCAGGAGTTCAGGCCCGGCCCTCAATCAGGGCGGGGCAGCACACAATAGTCCAGGGGGCTCAGAACCTTCCTTCAGGCTGAGCAGTAAAGTCAGGGGTTCAGGCCCGGCCCTCAATCAGGGCGGGGCAGCACACAATAGTCCAGGGGGCTCAGAACCTTCCTTCAGGCTGAGCAGTAAAGTCAGGGGTTCAGGCCCGGCCCTCAGTCAGGGCGGGGCAACAAACAATAGTTCAGGGGCTCAGGACCTTCCTTCAGGCTGAGCCCAGACAAAGTTAGTAGGCCCAGGCCCTCAGTCAGGGCGGAGCAACAAACAATAGTTCAGGGGTTCGGGTTCAGGTCTGGGTATCAGGAGCTGAGCACGGACAAACTCGGGACGCCCCAGACCCTCAGTCAGGGTGGGGCAACAAGCACTCGTTCAGGGCAGCAAGCAATAGCTCAGTGGCGGTGCCAGAGCGCTGGCTGGAGGGGGAGACTGCCACCCGTTAAGTGGGGTGGCAGGGGGGACACAGGCCCACCCACTCCACTGTGTCCCAGCCCGGGGCCCTAAGAGCGGCAGTCAGTCTGCCGCTATGTTGGTGGGGTCCTGACCGCAACACACCAACATGGGTTCGCTCTCTGTTGTAGCTAGACTGGGGTCAGCTACCCCCGGGCTGATTTCCATTTCCTCCTCCATTTGTACCTGCTCCCCGCTGGGCTCGGCAACGGGGTCCCACACCATGGGTTCCTCACTTCGCAGAGGGTCGTCCGGGTCGGGTTGCTCCTCCGGTCTCCGGTCAGGGGGGCGCTCGGGCCCCTCCTCGGGGTACCGTGCTCGGGGCAAGGGTGGCCAGTCTACCTCGGGGTACCTTGCTTGGGGAAGGCTTGGCCAATCCGCGTCGGGGTACCTGGCTCTGGGGAGGTCCGGTCGGTCGGTGTCCGGGTATCTGGCTCTGGGGCAGCTCGGTCCGTCCGTGTCCGGGTACCTGGCTCTGGGAAGCCTTGGTCTCGCCGGAGCTCGCACCGGCACGTCTGGCCTCTCCGGCTGCTGGGCTCTAACTGAGGGCTGGGGCCTGGCTCTTATACTTCCTGTCCCGCCCCTTGACTTCCGGGGGGCGGGAACAGGTGGCGGTGGCTCCGCCCACTTGGGTGCCAATTCAGGCTCCTCTCCCTCAGGGGCCGTCGGGGCCCAGGCCGCCTCACTACACGACCCCCCCCCCAAGGCTGGTTCCCGTGCAGCGGGGCCAGCCCATTCCACACCCCCCAACCGGGAAAGGAAATCCGCGTTTGCGTGCTCCTTACCAGCCCGATGGCGGACCGTGAAAGCAAACGGCTGGAGCGCCAGGTACCATCGTTGCAGCCGCATGTTGTGGTCCTTCATGCGGCCTAACCACTGAAGGGCGGAGTGGTCGGTGACTAGGGTGAAGGGGACTCCCAGGATGTAATAGCGGAGAGCTTCACAAGCCCACTTCACGGCTAGGGCCTCTTTCTCGACCACCGCATAGTTCTTTTCGCGTGGGAACAGTTTCCGGCTAATGTATAGGACGGGATGTTCCTCGCCCCCTACGTCTTGGGATAAGACCGCCCCGAGTCCCACTTCCGAGGCGTCTGTCTGCAAGACAAATGGCAGGTTAAAATCGGGGCTATACAAGACCGGCTCGCTGCAGAGGCACTTCTTAAGAGTCCGAAAGGCCCTGTCGCACTCGGTAGTCCAGATCACCTGCCGTGGGCTGTCCTTTGTTAGGAGCCCCGTTAAGGGGGCTGCGATTGCCGCGAACTGGGGGATGAACCGCCGATAATATCCGGCCAAGCCTAGGAATTGCCGCACCTGGCGCTTTGTGGTTGGCGGGGGGCAGTTTGCAATTGCCTGGACCTTCCCGATCAGGGGTTTTACCTGCCCATGCCCGATAGCATACCCCAGGTACTTAGTCTCTTGCCAGCCGATGCGGCATTTTTTTGGATTGGCGGTTAAGCCGGCCTCCCGCAGGGATCTCAGGACGGCTGCGACTCTCTCCAGGTGGGTCTCCCATTGCGGACTATAGATGACAACGTCGTCTAAATACGCGGCCGCGTATTCTTGATGGGGCTGGAGGAGGCGGTCCATCAGGCGCTGAAAGGTGGCCGGGGCCCCGTGGAGGCCGAAGGGCATCCTGGTGAACTGATAGAGACCTGTGGGGGTGGCAAAGGCAGTCTTCTCACGGGAGGCGGGCTCTAGGGGGATCTGCCAGTAGCCCTTACTCAGGTCCAGGGTGGTGATGTAGCGGGCCCCTCCCAGGCGGGCCAACAGCTCATCTATCCGAGGCATGGGATAGGCATCAAATTTGGAGATGGCGTTGACGCGGCGGAAGTCAATGCAGAACCGCTGTGACCCGTCGGGTTTAGGCACCAACACCACGGGGCTACGCCACTCGCTCTGGGATGGCTCTATCACCCCTAGATCCAACATCGCCCGCACCTCCTTCTCCACGACCTGTCTCCTATGGTAGGGCAGGGGCCGGGTCGTCCCCCGTATCACCACCCCGGGTTCTGTTTGGATCCGATGGTGTACGAGGGAGGTGTGTCCCGGCTGGTCCGTGAAAGTGTGGGAGAAGGCTTGGAGGAGGCACCGAGTCTGGCGGAGCTGTTCCTCGGTTAAGTTCTCCCCGAGCTGGGGTTCCTCGGTGTCCCCGGAAAGGGGAACCTGGGGTCCCAGTTCCGGTTCGGGCGGGTAGGGGTTGATCAACAGCCCTTCTCGCTCTTTCCAGGGCTTCAGGAGGTTGACGTGGTAGCGTTGGTTCTTCTTCCTCCGGTCCGGCTGATTTATTTCATACGTGACCGGGCCCACTTTCCTGACTACCTCATAGGGCCCCTGCCACCGGGCCAGGATCTTCGACTCACTGGACGGGAGGAGGAGTAATACCCGGTCACCCGGTTGGAAGTCCCGAGTCTGTGCCCCTCGATTATACGTCTGGGCTTGTGTGTCCTGGGCGGCTTTTAAATTTTCCCGTGCCAGATCCCCCGCCTGCCTTAGACGCTCCTGTAGTTGCAGCACATACTGCAGGAGACCCTGGGCCGGGGAAGGAGCCTGTTCCCAGGTCTCCCTCATGAGATCCAGCAGGCCCCGGGGTCGTCGCCCATATAACAATTCAAAAGGGGAGAACTTAGTCGATGCCTGGGGAACCTCTCGTATTGCCAGAAGCAAGGGTGGAAGGAGCTGGTCCCACTGGCGAAGGTCTTGCGGGGGAAACCGACGCAGCATCCCTTTCAGCGTCCGGTTGAACCTTTCCACTAGTCCATCGGTCTGGGGGTGATAGATGGAGGTGCGGAGTTGCTTGACCCCTAGGATTTCACAGACTTGCTTGAGCAGCCGGGATGTGAAATTGGTCCCTTGATCCGTGAGTAGCTCCCGGGGCAGTCCGACGCGGGCGAAGATCTTGACCAGTTCCATAGCAATGGTGCGGGCCGAGATGTTCCGGAGAGGAACGGCTTCAGGGAACCTGGTGGCATAGTCCATCATTACTAAGATGTATTGGAACCCTGCGCTGCTCTTCGGGAGGGGCCCCACCAGGTCCACGGCCACGCGTTCGAAGGGGGTTTCCATAAGAGGCATCGGCACCAAGGGTGCCTTAGGGGTCTGGGCAGGGGCGGCCAACTGGCACTCTGGACATGACTTGCAATAGTCCTTTACGTCTTGATATACCCCGGGCCAGAAGAAACGCCCCAAAATCCTGGCCAGCGTTTTGTCATGCCCGAGGTGCCCCGCCGCCGGGACGTCGTGGGCCAGTTTCATGACCGCCCGGCGGTGACACCGCGGCACGAGAAGCTGTGTCCGGATGTCCCCCGTACGGGGGTCCTTCTCCACGCGGTACAGGCGTTCTTGTCGTAACTCAAAATGCGGCCACTGCGCCGCACGCTGGGGGTCAAGAATAGTCCCGTCTACGGAGGCCAGCTGTTCGTAGGCCCGTCTGAGGGTGGGGTCGGCCCGTTGGTCCCGGCAGAAATCTGTGGGCGCCGAGGAGTCCCCCCCCCGAGGAGGGTCTTCTTGCCCCCCCGGGGGATTGGCGGGGACGGGGTTGTCTATCTCGTCGTCCTCAGTCCCCGGGGACTCCCCTCCCAACGCTGGCGTGGCCTGCGGGTTACCCTCGAGCCGGCGGCGTAAAACGGCGTTAAAGGTGGGCCAGTCCCGCCCCAGGATCACCGGGTATGCCAACCGGGGCGCCAGCCCCACCGTCATCTGCCGGGTGACCCCATCGATGGTTAGTTGGGCCCGCGTGCTGGGGTAGCGTCGCACATCCCCGTGTATACACTGCAGGGGAATCTTCGCCAGGTGGTCGTCCGCTGGTGGGCCGAGGGCCTGGCAGACCAGCGTTTGGCCACAGCCTGAGTCGAGGAGGGCCATCGCTTGGCGGCCGTCAACAGCCACGGGCACGGTGATCTTGGTCCCCTGTGGACGTCGGGCACGGCCTTCTCCTGAATAGACTTGGCCAAATGCACACCCCCGTTCCGGGCACTCCCGCTGCAAATGGCCATACCTTCCGCAGGAGAAGCAGGGTCCCCCCGTGGCTCGCTCTAGCTGCGGCCGAGCCCCGGGGTCATCCACGGGGGGGGTCCGACGGTATCCCCCGGCGGGGCCTGCCGGGGTCCGTGTGAGCCTCCCGGAGGGTGCGGCCACCCGAGCCCGGCCCTCCATGCTACGGGCGGGAGCACTCGGGGCTGCCCGGGAGGGCGGCCCCCTCTTTTCTGGGTTGGGGTGCTCCGTGCGAACCGGGACCGCCCGACCAGCGGCCCCCGCCGGGACCTCCGCCGCAAGGAAGTCTTCCATTAACGTGACGGCCGCAGAGACCGTCGTCGGCCGGTGGCGGAGGACCCAGGATCTTCCCCTTGGCGGGAGTACCTGCGTAAATTGCTCCAGAACCACCTGCTCCATCAGTTCCTCCGCTGTCCGGCGCTCAGGTTGTAGCCACTTTCGACAGGTCTCTCGTAGCTCCTGAGCCACCATCCGCGGGCGGGCCCCCGGGGAGTAGGCCAGGCCCCTGAACCGTCGTCGGTAGGTCTCGGGGCTTACGTCCAGGGCGTCCAGAATAGCGGCCTTCACTAGGTTGTAGTCCCTGGCCGCCTCTACCGACAGGCCTCGGTAGACCATCTGGGCAGTCCCCGTTAGGTAGGGGGCCAGGATGGTGGCCCACTGCTCCGGGACCCAGCCGGCCACAATAGCCACCCTCTCAAAGGTCACGAGGAAAGCCTCGGGGTCATCCTCGGGTCCCATCTTCGTCAACCGTACTGGGGGACTGGGTCGTGGGGCCCCTGGGGCGACCCCGGACAGGGGTTCCCCCGGGCGGACTAGGGCCGCGGCAAGCTGCTGGATACACTTCTGCTGGAAATCCTGCTGTTGGGTAACCAGGTCCGCGATCAGCTGCCGTTGTTGGGCCCCCAGCTGCTCTATGAGTTGCTGCTGCTGCTGCAGGTGGGCGGCCTGGTACTCCTGCTGGTATCGCACCGGGGCCGCCTGTTGTTGCTCCTGACTCTCGGTCATGCGGGTCAGGAGCTGGGGTAAATCCCCCTCCCTTGCGGGAGGTCTCTCCCCCATTGCCCCCTTCTCACTGGTGTCTAGGGCTCGTGCCCACATGCTAGGCAGGAGGCCCCACGTTGGGCGCCACGTGTAAACGTCCGGTGCGGGGGTCGGGCCCTCTCAGGGGCCGTCGGGGGCCAGGCCGCCTCACTACACGGCCTGGATCGGTCTCAGGGTTCCGCCCCTCTGGCAGGGACTAGGCCAAAGGTACACTGCCTCTGCAATGAGCTCCTGCTCTCCGTCAGGGTCCGGCAGTAACTCAGGCCCGGGCTCCGGTCCTCACTGCCGGAGCTGGGGATTACAAAGTCAGTCAAGCCCCCGCGCTAGCTCAGGGCGGGGCAATAAACAATAGTTCGGGCGCTCAGCTCCGTGGATCCGGAGCTGAGCCCTGACAAACTCAGGACGTCCCAGGCCCTTATTCAGGGGAGGGCAACCCCCAATAGTCCAGGGCGCTCAGAACCTTCCTTCAGGCTGAGCAGTAAAGTCAGGAGTTCAGGCCCGGCCCTCAATCAGGGCGGGGCAGCACACAATAGTCCAGGGGGCTCAGAACCTTCCTTCAGGCTGAGCAGTAAAGTCAGGGGTTCAGGCCCGGCCCTCAATCAGGGCGGGGCAGCACACAATAGTCCAGGGGGCTCAGAACCTTCCTTCAGGCTGAGCAGTAAAGTCAGGGGTTCAGGCCCGGCCCTCAGTCAGGGCGGGGCAACAAACAATAGTTCAGGGGCTCAGGACCTTCCTTCAGGCTGAGCCCAGACAAAGTTAGTAGGCCCAGGCCCTCAGTCAGGGCGGGGCAACAAACAATAGTTCAGGGGTTCGGGTTCAGGTCTGGGTATCAGGAGCTGAGCACGGACAAACTCGGGACGCCCCAGACCCTCAGTCAGGGTGGGGCAACAAGCACTCGTTCAGGGCAGCAAGCAATAGCTCAGTGGCGGTGCCAGAGCGCTGGCTGGAGGGGGAGACTGCCACCCGTTAAGTGGGGTGGCAGGGGGGACACAGGCCCACCCACTCCACTGTGTCCCAGCCCGGGGCCCTAAGAGCGGCAGTCAGTCTGCCGCTATGTTGGTGGGGTCCTGACCGCAACACACCAACATGGGTTCGCTCTCTGTTGTAGCTAGACTGGGGTCAGCTACCCCCGGGCTGATTTCCATTTCCTCCTCCATTTGTACCTGCTCCCCGCTGGGCTCGGCAACGGGGTCCCACACCATGGGTTCCTCACTTCGCAGAGGGTCGTCCGGGTCGGGTTGCTCCTCCGGTCTCCGGTCAGGGGGGCGCTCGGGCCCCTCCTCGGGGTACCGTGCTCGGGGCAAGGGTGGCCAGTCTACCTCGGGGTACCTTGCTTGGGGAAGGCTTGGCCAATCCGCGTCGGGGTACCTGGCTCTGGGGAGGTCCGGTCGGTCGGTGTCCGGGTATCTGGCTCTGGGGCAGCTCGGTCCGTCCGTGTCCGGGTACCTGGCTCTGGGAAGCCTTGGTCTCGCCGGAGCTCGCACCGGCACGTCTGGCCTCTCCGGCTGCTGGGCTCTAACTGAGGGCTGGGGCCTGGCTCTTATACTTCCTGTCCCGCCCCTTGACTTCCGGGGGGCGGGAACAGGTGGCGGTGGCTCCGCCCACTTGGGTGCCAATTCAGGCTCCTCTCCCTCAGGGGCCGTCGGGGCCCAGGCCGCCTCACTACAGAGGGGCAGAGGGGAATCATCTTGAATATCTGTGTGGTAGGCACACATTTCTGTGAGCCCAAAGGCCTCAAAGCAGGAGACAAATTTCATTACAATTTACAATAAGGAGACTAGATACTGTTCTGTATAAAGTATCTCCCAAGAGTCATTTTGGGGAACTAGAATTCTTCTGCACCGCAAAGCAATGTCACAGCTGGTTACTTAAAAAACACATACACACACACACACCCCTTGTGTGCAAATCCATTGAGATTCTGCCAGAGTTGGGAGTTAATTGATAAGTACTGGGGGAGGAGGGGACTCGAGGCACAATTAGCCAGTTGGACTCATTGCCACAAGACATCTTTTGAGACCAGGAGATTAGTGAGGTTCAGAAAAACATAGGATGTTATATGAATAACAAGAATATCCAGAGTGGTTATATTAGGGATTTAAAAGAAAAAACAAAAACAAAACACAAGAGTTTTGGAAGGGAGATGAACCATACTGCTTCAGGGCATAAGCCAATTTCTAAATTCATAGAGATCAGGAAGAAACTTTCCATTGGGGGCAAGTTATCCCATAGCTGCCTACTGCAGGATTTCTTGCATTGTCCTCTGAAGCAGCTTATACTGGCCTCTGATAGAAACAAGGTACTAAGACTAGATGCACAGCTGGTCTGATATAGTATAGAAACCCTATGTTCCTATGACTGTGGCATGCACAGTCAAACAGCGATCATGTTTTTTGTAATCACTTCAAAGCCAGTTATTGCTCATATGTCACATGCTGCTCTAGAATGCTTTCTTACTGCAGCTTACTCTTCCATTCATATCTGCAGGCTCACTTATAAAAACCCTTCTTTGAGCCCAGAAGAGTCCAAAGAGGCATTCAGGATTCAAAATTGGGAAACCACCATTTCTGTCATAAGCAATTACCCTGCAGCAATAACATTTTGTATGGACATAGGGAATCTCTTCCTAAAGGTTCTCACAGTGTTTCATAAACTGTACACACACACAGCACCACTGAAACACATCCACCTCTGAGGCAGCACGTAGGAGAATGGTGGGGAAGCAGGAAGAGAAAATTCTGGACCAAGGCAACTGGGAAAACCTCTGGGTCTATGAAAAATACTATGGGGGTATTATCTCCATTGTACCTTATACCTAACATATCGCTTTTCGAAGGGGTGAGCAGGCATTCTTTGCTGAAGGGAAAGCAGTCATTGAACCATTTGCCTAAGGCTCCAGAAGTCAGATATCTTACCATCCAATCTAATTAGCAAAGTAACATGCAATGCAGAGCAGGTAGCGAGACAGACTGCAGATCCACATGGCACATCACACAGCAGCAACACCTTCCAGCATCCCTAGGGCAGAGTGTCGTCTAGTGGCTAGAGCACTGGATTGCAAGTCTAGACTCCTGGATTCTATTCCTGTCTCTGCCTCACTGCAAGACCTTAGGCAAGTCACTTAACTGTGCCTCAGTTTAGCCAGGTATAACACTCACCATCCATATAAGGGAGCTTGTCAGCCTTGAAAAAGCCTTGGATGTATTGAAAGTGCTCAGCCTCATATAATACTTTAAATCCTTTCACCTAAGTGCAAAATCTCCTCCTATTCCTTGGC